>NW_024573753.1:0-2203 GCF_018153835.1 Drosophila eugracilis | reverse complement strand
AGCTGTAGATACCGTTTTGTTAGAAATTTAACAAGGAATCGAACGAGATATGCCATTCCAGATTCGAGTAACTATTGGCTTAGTTATAGCAATAATACTGCAACTTAAATTAGAAAAAATGGGAAAATTTAAGTTGGCATATTTGATAACGGTAATATTGTCCATTTTCGCGAGAAATGGATCAAAATTCGCAATTTTAGCTGTGAATGCAGTTTTGTTAGAAATTTAACAAGGAATCGAACGAGATATGCCATTCCAGATTCGAGTAACTATTGGCTTAGTTATAGCCAATAATACTGCAACTTAAATTAGAAAAAATGGGAAAATTTAAGTTGGCATATTTGATAACGGTAATATTGTCCATTTTCGCGAGAAATGGATCAAAATTCACAATTTTAGCTGTGAATGCAGTTTTGTTAGAAATTTAACAAGGAATCGAACGAGATATGCCATTCCAGATTCGAGTAACTATTGGCTTAGTTATAGCAATAATACTGCAACTTAAATTAGAAAAAATGGGAAAATTTAAGTTGGCATATTTGATAACGGTAATATTGTCCATTTTCGCGAGAAATGGATCAAAATTCGCAATTTTAGCTGTGAATGCAGTTTTGTTAGAAATTTAACAAGGAATCGAACGAGATATGCCATTCCAGATTCGAGTAACTATTGGCTTAGTTATAGCAATAATACTACAACTTAAATTAGAAAAATGGGATTTAGTTGGCATATTGCAACTTAAATTAGAAAAAATGGGAAAATTTAAGTTGGCATATTTGATAACGGGTAATATCGTCCATTTTCGCGAGAAATGGATCAAAATTCGCAATTTTAGCTGTGAATGCAGTTTTGTTAGAAATTTAACAAGGAATCGAACGAGATATGCCATTCCAGATTCGAGTAACTATTGGCTTAGTTATAGCTATAATACTGCAACTTAAATTAGGAAAAATGGGAAAATTTAAGTTGGCATATTTGATAACGGTAATATTGTCCATTTTCGCGAGAAATGGATCAAAATTCGCAATTTTAGCTGTGAATGCAGTTTTGTTAGAAATTTAACAAGGAATCGAACGAGATATGCCATTCCAGATTCGAGTAACTATTGGCTTAGTTATAGCAATAATACTACAACTTAAATTAGAAAAAATGGGAAAATTAAGTTGGCATATTTGATAACGGTTAATATCGTCCTATTCCCGAGAAATGAATAAAAATTCGGAATTTTAGCTGTGAATGCAGTTTGTTTAGAAATTTAACAAGGAATCGAACGAGATATGCCATTCCAGATTCGAGTAACTATTGGCTTAGTTATAGCAATAATACTGCAACTTAAATTAGAAAAATGGGAAAATTTAAGTTGGCATATTTGATAACGGGTAATATTGTCCATTTTCGCGAGAAATGGATCAAAATTCACGAATTTTAGCTGTGAATGCAGTTTTGTTAGAAATTGAACAAGGGAATCGAACGATGCCATTCAGATTCAGTAACTATTGGCTTAGTTATAGCTAATAATACTGCAACTTAAATTAGAAAAAATGGGAAAATTGAGTTGGCATATTTGATAACGGTATTATTGTCCATTTTCGCGAGAAATGGATCAAAACTCACAATTTTAGCTGTGAATGCATTTTGTTGGAATCTTAACAAGGAATCGAACGAGATATGCCATTCAAATTCGAGTAACTATTGGCTTAGTTATAGCAATAATACTGCAACTTAAATTAAGAAAAAATGGAAAATTTAAGTTGGCATATTTGATAACGGTAATATCGTCCTTTTGAGAATGGATCAAAATTGCCATTTAGCTGTGAATACGGGGTTTTGTTAGAAATTTTAACAGGGAATCGAGCGAGATATGACCATTCTCAGATTCAGTAACTATTGCCCGCTTAGTTATAGCAATAATACCTGCAAGAAATTAGAAAAATGGGAAAATTTAAGTTGGCATATTTGAAAACGGTTAATCGACTCCATTTTTCCAGAAATGGATCAAATTCGGAATTTTCAGCTGTGAATGCAGTTTGTTAAAAATTTAACAAGATCGGACCGAGAGGTAAGCCATCTCCAGATTCGAGTAACTATTGGCTTAGTCTTAAAACAATAATACCAACTTAAATTAGGAAAAATGGGAAAACCTAAGTTGGCATACTTGAAAACGGTCATATGGTCCATTTTCATGAGAAATGGATCAAAATTC
>NW_024573752.1:0-15619 GCF_018153835.1 Drosophila eugracilis | reverse complement strand
TAATCGAAGGTGTTGGTATATTACTTACTAGAATTTCTGCTGACCAGTTTAGGAAATTCGGCCCCGCCGGCAGAAGACCATGCAGTGCTTGGAGATCCTGGAAGTAATTTTTCTTTTGGATCCAATTCCAACCAAAAAGAATATTAGTGAAATTTATTAAAATTTTAATTATGAAATGACAAAAATACTATATTATTTAACAATATCAAAACTGATCTGGTCATTTGTCTTCATTAATGTGAACCGGTGCTTTGGTAAGCATATATCGCAGCTCGTAAAATAATAAAGCTTGGGTTAAAACATTACTACTAAGGACTACCTTTGGCGAAATAATATAAAAAAGGTCACTGACGCCTCTATTAGATACCTCTTCCTGTAGTATCCAATTTAAATATAATAAATTTGTTAGCAGAAGTTGACGCAATGAAACATTTTTATTATTATAAGCTGATGATGAAGTTACTGTTATTATATGCCTCGCAGAAATATATAGAAAGAGGAAATCGGCCGAGGAACAACGGGCAATGTATACGGAAGGAAGGGACCACTGCACTCCTCTTACATAATTGGCACCTATCTTTAAATAGAATTCACGACACCAAAAAAAATTTTTAAGTGGCACTCTGGAAAACAAACTTGTTTTAGAGAATACAAGATTTTTTTTTAATAAGCAGCAATTGCATGTATGCTTGTGTTGCTCAAAACAAATGGACTTTTAATATATAAATAAAAATTAAAATTGAAATTGATTTGTTTATTTAAATGAAACATTTTAAATAAATCGACAAAAAGAAACGCTATAGAGAAGAGTGCCGCAACTATAATGTACCCGTTACTGTTTTATACAATTGTATTCATTTTGCTAGTGGAAATTGACAAAGCTCCACCTTTTGTCAAAAAAAAAACAATGTCTATGTTAGGCTCTATATTCTTCATTTCTTTAAAAATTGAGAAAAATCTTTGGTAAATCGAAAGATAATGGCAAAAATATGTTATTCAAGGTCAAATGAGATTCACGACAGTATATTTTAAATTTATGGTGCCGCTACAAAGTTATTTTGCGTCAGGTTCGAGGGCGGTGCGTCTTGGCTCAGCTATAATTAACATTTTTCATTTAGCACCACTTTGAAAGCTCAAAATTAACTCTGAATCGGCGACCTTCATTTCAGAAGTGTTTTTCAATCGTATTAAATACAAGTGCAAGTCTCAGCTTAGGACAAACTGTATCCAGGCAATCCAAGAAACTCCGTGAATTCACCATCAATACGACAGCTTATGTTCTCCCACAGCTAGCTGAAAATCTTCTCCCTGATCGATTCCAAACAAGAGGAAACGCTATAGTCCAGTGCCACGACTATAAGACACCCGTTACTTTTTTACACAATTTTAAAATATTCATTTTGCTAGTGGAAGTTACCCAAGCGCCACCTATTGTCGGAGAAAGCATGTCGAGTAACTGATAGTGACGTCACTGCCCATGTGAAGCCTTATAACCTAAATTTCTTCATAAGTAGCGAAATAATGTTCCGATTTGAAAAATCTTTGGTAAATCGATAGATATTAACAGGAATAAGTTATACAACGTCAAACGAAGGCATTTATAATATTATTATAGACGCCACATTGTTCCGCGGTTTGGAGGCGTTAGAGTGGGCGTGGCCGGATAAAAAAAAGGAAGTTGCAGTGGTAACCCTAAAATACGTATTCTTAAGCCTAACTTTCAAGCTCTTTCAGTTCTTTCTATCGCTTATAGTTACCGAGATATAAGGTTTTCTTGAGCTTGGTGGGCGTATGGGTGGGTGTGGCCAGATAATACTACCACTAAAAGATGCGCTGGCATCCAAAGTTTTGACAAAGTTATTTTTAACTATCTAGCTTTAATAGTTCCCGAGATTTTAGCGGTTTTAGTTTTTCGTGATTTGTGGGCGTTAGAGGGGGCGTGACAGGATGAAATAAATCGAGGGCGGTGCGTCTTGGCTCAGCTATAATTAACATTTTTCATTTAGCACCACTTTGAATGCTCAAAATTGGCTCTGAATCGTCGACCTTCAATTCAGAAGTGCTTTTCAATCGTTTTAAATACAAGTGCAAGTCTCGGCTTAGGTCAAGCTGTATCCAGGCAATCCAAGAAACTCCGTGAATTCACCATCCTTCAATAGACCAGCTTGGACGGTCAATTAACAACAACAATCAACAACTAGCTGAAAATCCTCTCCCTGATCGATTCCAAAAAACCACCATTTTCATTGAGCACGAAAATAGACTACAGCTCTAACATTCATTTCTCTTTCAAAGCAAACGGTTGTTTTTGGCTTTTGCGTCTTCTCAAGCGATTTAATTATTGAATTTATCACCTCGTTTTTGCTACTTTTTTGCAAACGTTTACCTACTTGAAAAAATAAACCGTCTTTTCGATTCCGCGTCGTGCAGTGCATTTATTGTTATCTGTTTGCATAAATCATTTATTGCAAACAAATATCAACAACTGTGGTCTGTATTCTAACATATTTTTTTTACTTACTCTTTGTGCTATTAGTAACGGAACTTTCACCGCTTACCTCTCCAGCACAACAACTCTTTTCTATATCTCCCACCGGCTTGTAGCTCTCGAAAACAAACTCTCTCTTCCTCTCTTATACAACTTGTACTCACTTATAACGCCTCTCTCTCGCTAACACTCTCTCGCTTACTCTCTTGCCCCTAACTGTTTCTCTCAAACTCCCTTTCTTCTTCCCTATAATATTTTTCTGGCACAGTGGTTTACATCTTGCTAATTATTTGCCAAAATGTCTGATATTATCTGTTGCATTAAAAAATGCAATAAAATTGTGTCGGTTGACCAAGTAAGCGTCCACTGTTGGCTGTGTGATAACATTGCGCACTCCAAGTGTGCAGGGTTTAAGTCAGCCACCATTCCGGATGCTTTGGGTCGATCTGACTCTGGCTTACACTACTGTTGTGACAGATGTCGTGAGGCCCAGAAGGAAATTAGTTCTTTTATGCGGCAGACTAAAAATGGGTTCGGTCAGGTATTGGTTGCTTTTCGAAAAGCTAACGACCTGTTTTCTGCGCTGGACACTCAGTTCAACAATTTACAATTGTTGAATGAGTCTCCTAAACGCAAAAAAACGTCCCGTTTGCCGCCGGCGGTTACCGCCAGTAATGCTAATAACTCCCTTCTCCCTCCGTCTGATGTTCAACAGTCTCCTTCATTGTCACCGCTGCCGTCTACCACTCCAATCGTGACGACACCGGTAACAGCCCATATATCGGATCCCGAAAATGTTGCTAAGGTGCGTAGGCATTTGCCCGATGAGCAGGCCGAGGTAGTCGCATTGGACCCTCCCGTGCCAAATGTTCTACAAGCCCAAAAGAATTTACCCGTGAATCACCAGAGGAACTTAGGGTCCGGATTACCGGCACCCACTGGTAGCGTATGCACAAAAAAAGAACATAATAAAATTAAAAATGTATTCATAAATACATTTTTTCCGTAAATTTCTAATATTTCCGTACATTTTTAATAAAGATTATAGAAAAATTTACAATACGGAAAAAATGTATTTATGAATACATTTTTAATTTTATTATGTTCTTTTTTTGTGCATGCGTGCAGAAATTTAATTTTTAGTTGTTTTTTCTTTTTCTTATCTTCATTAAATAATTAATTTGTAACCATGTAACGAAAATAAGCCATCATGCTATGCGATTTTATATAAGCCACTATCTTACATGTAATATTAATGGAAAGTATTAAAAATTACATTTTTATGTTCACCGGTTCCTAGTATACATTTTTATACAGCGTTCAACAATCTACGCTACTCCCGTAGTACATATTTAGTTTTGCTATTGCTTCCGCCCTCACTTTGACGAAAGCCGGATCAAAGGCACAGCAGAAAAAAGAAAATTTATCTGCTCTGCTCTGCTTGGAGTAATAGCCGAAAATAAGGAGCGTGATGAGAGCAGAGCAAATTATATTTAATTAGTATTTACTGAATATATTATTTTAAATACTTAACTACTGAAAAGCATGTTTATTTTTACGTTTTGTTTCTGAATAAACTAAAAATTAAATATTATCACTTATTATAATTTATTTCAATTCATTTTAATTTGTCCACATTCATTTTTGTATGCATATGTATAATCCCGGACTATATTTACTGTGACCATCATCGCGATTGGCACAGAATGCATCGCGCATTAAATATGGTTGTCTAAATCAAACAAATATATGTATCTATATTAATTGTGACCATCATCACCGATTGGCACGAAATGCATCGAGCATTATTATGGATATATAAAGCTAAATAATCAAACAAAATCATGCATTACAATTTTTCCATAAAAATCTATATTCACTGTTACCATCATCGCAATTGGCGCAGAAAATGCATTAAATATGGATATCTAAATCAAAAATAAAATATGTATCTATACCAATTGTGACCATCATCACCGACTGGCACAAAATGCATCGCGCATTATTATGGATATATTCTATAAAGCTAAATAATTAATCAAAGTCACGTACTACAAATGCTCCTGCCACAGAACTTGATTCGCTGGGTCTCAGACTCGACAAGAGCAACTACTTTGTTGCGGGGAAAGAAAAACACAAACTCAGAACTCGCTGACCAAAAGGAAAAACAAGTCGTCAACATTATCAATAAAAAAAACTCCCAATAAAATTATATTGTGCTATTGGCATTACACCTTAAAGAAATAATTCGAATTAAAATTTTCAAAGTTTCCAAAAATTTACATGGAAACTTTTAAAATAAAGTACTTCTTATTGCCCAGTTAACCGACCAACCACTTTGTCCCCTTCACAAAAGAACACACACTCACTTATATTGTCTGTCTTGCAGATTCTCAACATAATAATATACAAACACGAGTAATTACTATACAATAAGATTTTTATTTACTATATACAAAAAACACTTATCCCCTACATACTAAGAAAGCTATTTTCAAAAATACACATAAGAAGAAGTACTAGCTTGCCTAAAATTAGAGGGGAAGAATTTTTGGGCATGTATTCCGGACACGTATTACAGAACCATCTTATACCGTAGAAAAGGCGACAGATATTTTGAAATCCATTTTAACACCAAACAAGCCGTTGGCTATCTATTCGACTGACGAAATTTTCGAGGTAATACAAGAAGCTTACCTGAAATATTTCGCAGACTCACAGCTGTATACGATTTACAGATGTCTCATTTTTTTAGGAGAACCTGTTGACCCTGACGAGACCGTTAATTTTATAAGAACACACCACTCTAACAATAAGAGTGGAAGAGATGTACCAACACCTGAAAAGAGAAATCTATGTACCCAACCTAAAAGCTCTAATCTCCTAAGTAATCAGAGATTGTGAAATCTGCCTCACACTAAAGTACGATAAAAGGCCCCTGGTACCATCCAGAAATTTATTATGAGCGTTGAAAGTTGTTAATAAGAGGTACACCCCAAACCCCGTACGGACAGTTCGTACTAAAAACTATCAGAAACAAAATTATAAACAAGGAACAGGAACTTATAGGCAACTTCATGAATTCTTACCTTCTGAAAAAATCATTTTAAACAAATGGACGATGAACATAAAAACATTTATCTTATTCAATATACAGGCAGGATTAATTTTAACATCGACTTACTTTATAATCACTTAACTAATATTGCGGAAAGCCAATTATAAACGACTCCACTAAAAATGAGTTTTTGGACACCCAACGGTGTTTCACAGCTCCTTCACAACTCCTACAGTTCCAAATTACCCAGAATATTGACTTGATTCTCCTATCGGAAACCCACCTAACAAGCAAAAACCATTTCAGCCGGTATGTCTTCTACGGAACCTACCACCCGGAAGGCAAAGCGCACGCAGCCACATTGATTTGGAAACATATGCTACTAACTACCTTCCGGCCACTTCGGTTTTCTTAAACATATCTAGCGGTACACTCACCATTTATGACTTTTATGACTACAGCGCAAAACATCAATACTGGGGATCTCGCCCTCGAATACTGGCAATCACTTCCCCAGCTAACAAGTTAAATATTGTTTCACCTACCTACTGGCCAGCAGACCAAAGAAAACAACCACACATTATTGACTTCGATGTAACAAGAAGAGTGCAGCTAAGCGTAATAAAGCACCTGTCATCTGACAACTCAAAAATTCTCAAAAATCTTTAAAAAAATGACTCGTGCAACAACTTTCAACAACTCACCTAATTAATAACCGCAAATTTAAACGTATGCGATTTTAAAATATAAATAATAAAATCTTTTTGTTAACTCGAAAAGTTTTTAGACTAGTCAACTGGCTTGCATATACTGTGATAAACTCCTCATCAACGAAATACTGACAGCCGATTTAACTGATCCATACAATCCGACCATGTCAGACATAAAAGATGTTGAATCATTTTAAGTTTTATCAAAAATACCAATTCTTTAAACTTATTTCCGTAAAAATACTAAAATCATTGCTGTTCTCTTACGAATCGATACGGGTTACATTTAAATGGAAATGTTAGAGCTATAGTTTGTTTTCGTGCTCAATGTAAATGGTGGTTTTTTGGAATCGATCAGAGAGAAGATTTTCAGCTAGCTGTGGGAGAACATAAGCTGTCATATTGACCGTCCAAGCTGGTCTATTGGAGGATAGTGAATTCACGGAGTTTTTTGTTTTTTGGCCCGTATACAGTTTGGCCTAAGCCGAGACTTGCACTTGTATTTAATACGATTGAAAAACACTTCTGAAATGAAGGTCGCCGATTCAGAGTCAATTTCGAGCTTTCAAAGTGGTGCTAAATAAAATATGTTAACTATAGCTGAGCCAAGACGCACCGCCCTCGAACCTGACGCAAAATAACTTTGTAGCGGCACCATAAATTTAAAATATACTGTCGTGAATCTCATCACCTTGAATAACATATTTTTGCCATTATCTTTCGATTTACCAAAGATTTTTCTCAATTTTTAAAGAAATGAAGAATATAGAGCCTAACATAGACATTTTTTTTTTTTTTTAAAAAGGTGGAGCTTTGTCAATTTCCACTAGCAAAATGAATACAATTGTATAAAACAGTAACGGGTACATTATAGTTGCGGCACTCTTCTCTATAGATTTTCTTTTTGTCGATTTATTTAAAATGTTTCATTTAAATAAATAAATCAATTTCAATTTTGATTTTCATTTATATATTAAAAAAAAAGATAAAATGGACATTTCATGCAATTGCAATCTTGTATTCTCTAAAACAAGTTTATTTCCAGAGTGCGTTTTCTTTGAAGCCGTATTATATTGATACATCCTACTTAAAAATTTTGTTGGGGTCGTGAATTCTATTTAAAGTTAGGTGCCAATTATGTAAGAGGAGGGGTCCCTTGCTTTCGTATACATTGCCCGTGGTTCCTCGGCTGATTTCCTCTTTCTATATATTTCTGCGAGGCATATAATAGAGCTGGTGGGGGCCCTTTTCTGCAGTCCTCGGTGGATGCTCGACAGGCTCCCAAGCTTTATTATTTAACGCGTTGCGATATATGCTTACCAAAACACCGGTTCACATTAATAAAGACAAATGACCAGATCAGTTTTGATATTGTTAAATAATACAACGTTTTTTTTTGCCATTTAAGAATTTAAATTTTAATAAATTTCACTGATATTCTTTTTGGTTGGAGTTGGATCCAAAAGAAAAATTGCTTCCAGGATCTCCAAGCACAGGGTAAACTGGTCAGCAGAAATTCTATTAAATAATATACCAACACCTTCGATAAGAGCCAAGAGTACTCCTCCTATTATAGCACTACCTGCCATAGCTGGCAGAATCTTCTGCTCTTCTATTCATATTAGGTTTTATGTATTTATATACTTAATAAAGATTATAGAAAAATTTACAATCCGGAAAAAATTATTTATGAATACATTTTTAATTTTATTATGTTCTTTTTTTGTGTATTAGTCCAGAAATGTTATTTTTAGTGTTTTTTTTTATTATCTCCATTCAAAAATTAATTTGTAACCATGTAACGAAGATAAGCCATCATTCTTTGAGATTTTAAATAAGCCACTATCTTACATGTATTATTAATGGAAAGTATTAAAAACTACATTTTTATGTGCTTATACCGGTTCCTAGTATACCTTTATTTGTATACATTTTTATACAGCTTTCAAAAAGCTACGCTACTCCTACGCTACTCTACTGCTACCGCCCTAACATTGACGATAACCGGATCAGAACCACAGCGAAAAAAAAAGTGTATCTGCTCTGCTCTGCTTGGAGCAATAGGCGAAAATGGAGAGCGAGATGAGAGCAAAGCAAATTATATTTAATTAATATTTACTGAATACATTATTTTTGTATAATTGTGTCCCCTTGTATTTAATTAGCAAAGGGTCATTGTAAGAGAGGTCCCAGGTAATGCAAAACTCAAAAGACAAATTCACAAAAATTCTTCAAACAAGAAGTGTGCGCAAGAGACGAGTTAATTATAATTGAGGTGTGTATGTGAGGGCGCTTATGATCGGATCGGCAGTGGACAGAGCTTCGACACCGAACGCTTCAACCGGCCCTGCTTGGTTTTAAGCGTGACAACTCGGACCAACGCATCCGTCCCCGGGTGCAGCTCGACGACGCGCCCCAGTAGCCACTGCGACGGCGGAAATCGTCCTTGATGATGACGAGGTCGCCAAGGTGGAGTTCTTCAGCCTCGCGGCACCACTTGGGCCTCTGCTGTAGATGTGCTAGCCAGTCCCGACTCCAAGCCTTCCAAAAATGATGTACCATAGTCTGCTGGGTCAGGAACTGCTCCGCGAAGGACCTAGATTGTGGGCGCAACTCAGGAGGAGCATGCAGCGAGTCACCAATCAAGAAATGAGCCGGCGTGAGCGCCTCTAGGTCGTCTGCGTCCGCTGTGAGAGGACAAAGCGGCCGCGAGTTCAGACATGCTTCTATGCTTATAAGCACCATAGTTAACTCCTCATAGGTGAGCCGTCGATCCGCAATGACCCTCTTCAGGTGATGTTTCACCGACTTCACGTTAGCCTCCCACAGCCCGCCGAAATTGGGCGACTGCGGAGGATTGAAGTGCCACGATGTCCGTTGTGACGCGAGCTTGGGGGCTATTAGGTGATCGTAATCTTCTTGAAGCTTTCAGTAGAACTTCTTCATTAAATTGTCCGCACCCACAAAGTTGGTTGCATTGTCACTGTAGAGGTGCTGAACCATCCCTCTCCTCCCGGTGAACCTGTCCAGCGCCAGCAGAAAATGCTCCGTGGTGAGGCCTGTCACCGCTTCCAAATGCACTGCCTTTGTTGCAAGGCAAATGAAAACGGCGATGTACCCCTTGTAGAAGCTGGTGCCTCTCAACCGTGCTGCCTTGAGCTCAATAGCGCCTGTGTAGTCAACTCCCGTTGCAATGAATGGACGACTAGGGGGGTTCACTCGATAAAGCGGCAGGTCTCCCATGAGCTGAGCCGAAGCGGAGGGCTGCGCCCAGAAAAACTGGACACTTTTCCGCACAACTCTTCGAACTGCCTGCCTTCCTGTCACTATCCAAAACCGCTGGCGGGTGTGCGCTAACGTCAGCTGCGCACCTCCGTGCAGAGTCAAAACATGCGAGGGCCGAATTACCAGCTCAGTGAAATGATGGGAACTTGGGAGTGTTATCGGATGCAGGCGCTCATATGGCAAGTTAGAATGCCGTAGTCGCCCCCTCACTCGCAGGATGCCTTCCGACAAGATCGGCGACAAGCTCAAGAGCTTACTTCGCGCGGGTAGCCGTTTACTCTCTCTTACTGCAGCCAAATCCATTGGGAACGATTCCAGCTGCACGATGCGCACTATAGCCCCTAAAGCAAAGTCAAGCTCTTCAATGGCTAGGGGGCCGATGCGCCTCTCCCCCTTGCCGACAGCATTGTGCCTGAACCGCAACGCATAGGCCGTGACTCGTACAGCCCGGCTAAACGTAGAAAATCTGCCAACGAACGACGGCAGTGGGACTGCGTGGTGAACTCGTACTTTGGCCGCCTTTGCCTCGTTGGTGTAGACCTGCTCGAACTCCATAGAAGGCCAGTCACTCGGACTGCGTGTAAGCCACTCAGGGCCTCGCCACCATAGGCCAAAGCCCTTCAATTCACCCGGAGACAGTCCCCTTGTCGCACAGTCCGCTGGATTCTCAGCCGTGCCCACATGCCTCCATTGCGAGGGCGAAGAATGATCCAGAATGAACGCGACCCTGTTGGCCACGAACGTCTTCCATCTAGTGATGTCCCCGTACAGCCAGTGTAAAAGGATTGTGGCATCCGTCCAGTAGAACGATTCGATGGGTAGGTCGCTTAGCCATTTAGCCGAAGTAAGCCATTTTACCAACTTCATGGCCAAAACTGCGCCACTCAGCTCCGTTCTAGGTATAGTCAAGGGCCTTGTGGGAGTCACCCTTAACTTTGAGGACAACAGTGAGCTGTAGCATGCTCCGTCCTCGCACACGAGCCTTAGGTAGACCGAGGCCGCATAAGATGTCGATGAACCGTCGCAGAACGCGTGAAGCTGAGCTGGCACTATACATCCAGGGGAATAATGAATCCATCGGTCTATGCTTATGTCGTCGATCCTCGTCAACCCGTCCCGAAACGATCGCCACCGTTCTACGAGGGCCATCCGGAACCTCGACGTCCCACTCCAGCGCCGACTGAGTGCCATCCGCATTCACTTTCTTTGCCATCGTTACCTCCTTTAAAATCAGCTTTCCCACGATGATGACTGGTGCGCTGAGACCCAGTGGATCAAACAGCCTAGCTATGCTCGATAGAATCATCCGTTTGATAAACTTAGCTGGAATCTCAAAATTGACTTGAAATTTAAAACAGTCCTTATTCGGGAGCCAATACATCTCTAACGCCTTGATAGGATCCGTAGTGTCCCAGTTTAAAGGAGTCCGGCTGCACTGATGCTCCGCAGGAATCAAGAGCAAGAGACTGGACTCGTTGCTGGACCATTTCCGCAACTCCATGCCCGCGGATTTTATCGCCCCCGATACTTGTGTCCGCTTATCCTTTGCTTCCTCGAACGTGTGACCTCCGGAAAGAATATCATCCGCATATATTTGGCTCATCAACATCTCTTCCGCCTTGGGAAACGAACGGCGCTCATCCAACTGCTGGATGACCCTGATGGCCGTGAATGGTGCGGACGCCGTACCAAAGGTAACCGTTGACAACGCGAAAACGCCAATACATCCCTAACGCCTTGATAGGATCCGTAGTGTCCCAGTTTAAAGGAGTCCGGCTGCACTGATGCTCCGCAGGCGTCGAATACGATTCTTTGCTTAAGGGACTGCGACTCCTTCTTAAAGACCGCATGATGCGGCAGCACGCAGGAAGCCACATGCCTACTCGTAGAAGTACGGATAAGCAAACTGCTTTCAATGCCCACCGCCGGCATTATCTGCTTGAGGGCAAAGTACTCCTCGATCTCCTCGACATAAATGCTCCACCGCTCCGGACTGCTGGACAGACGCCGAGAAGTCCGGATCCGACAGCGGGAGCTCTCGTATATGGTCCCAACGCTGAGGCATGAAGCTGCGACAAGGAAGACAGGAAGTAACCGAATTGAGGACATACGCGGAATCAACATCTACTGAAAAGTCAGGGTTAACATTACTACGGATTTCAAAATTGACAGTATACTTGCACCGACGACCGCCCCCAAGACCTATCCCAAAAATAGATGTTCGGGTGCAAGATCGCTTCAGATGCAAGGACTGTACCACGTGCTCCGAGACAATGGTTGCCTCCGATCCTTGGTCGACCAGGGAATTTATGACAGCGTGCAGTCCGTTGACCGGGCTCCGCACGGTGATACGAGCAGTGGCGAGAAGGACATTTCTCGAAGACGGATCCGATGACGTTGCTGAATAGCATCCCTAAGATGCGCCGGGGTTCTGGTCTATCGTTGGCTGCCTGCGCTGTTGAGATACGCTATCCCTGTCTGAGACAGGGACTCCTGTCGGAGTCGAACGACGAGCCTCGGTTCTCGATCGCATCCATTACAATCAGCCGATCGTTCAAAAATGACTCCAACTCTCTGTAGGATGGAACTGTGGAACAACTTCCTTGATGGTGCTCCCAAGCGTTGTGGGTCTCCTTTGGTAACCTCGATGCTACTTAGTGAGCCAGCCAGTGCTGCGATTCCCCGTCCAAGGCTTGAACGCGGCGGAATGCAGCCAGACAAAAACGTTTCTTCAGATAAATCCTCTTTTTCCTCGATTGCGAATCCTTTTTAAAATTTTGCAAAACGGATTTCACGGACTGAAATCGATTCGATCCCGCTTTCATGTTGACCAATGTTGTAAAACCGAACTTCGCGCGCAACTCACCACCCCAAATAATAATTTAATAGAAAAAACTCAGTAAATTTTAATTCGCACACAACTTGTCTACTTACTCAGTTATGTATACCAGAATCCACCCCAAGACGAAGCGAAGATCAACGACCGTCTCCAAAGTTCAAAAACCTGTCGTCTTGCGCCTATATATCGCAGTTCTCCTCTTCCGTAATTCGCAGAGCCGCCGGCCTATAGTCTAGGTGCAGCTGTGATTCCGTTATGCCCAAAAGAAGCGAAGAAAACGTCCAGAAAGGTCCAGAAACTTCCGTAGCTGCGTCTATGTATCGCCGTTTTCTTTCCTCTTCACTTTTCGCGGTATGCAGAGCCGACTTGCAAACTTAACGCAGTTGCGATCTAACGGCGCTTATTGAGCGATTGAGCTGTATTCGTCTGTCCGTCTGTCCGTATTCACGCTGAGATCTCAGGAACTATAACAGATACAAAGTTGAGATTAAGCATGAAGATTCTTGAGATCCTGGGACAGCGAAAATTTATTTCCGCATCCTGCCACACCCACTATAACGCCCACAAATCACAAAAAACTAAAATCGCTGAAATCTCGCGAACTATTAGACCTAGAAAGTTGAAATTCAATATATATAAACAATAAATGCCAGCGCATCTTTAAGTGGTACTAATCTCCGGCCCCACCCAACCATACGTCCACCAAGCTCAAAAGACGGTTTTCGCATTTTCAAGAAAACCCTATAACTCGGTAACTATATGTGATAGAAGGTTCGGATTAAACATGCAGATTTTTATGATGCCTGAAATGCGAAATGTTTTTTTCCGATCAAACTACGCCCACCCTAACGCCCACAAAACCCGAAATTATATGATGTAAAACAATGGCATTCGTAATAATACTATAGACGCCACAGTTTTCCACGGTTTGTGGGCGTTAGAGTGCGCGGGGCCAGATGAACACGGGTGCATGTCATAACGCCCAGTGTCATAGCCCTCGCGGGCGTTTTGACACTTTTAAAAGTGTCATTGCGCCCGTGGGCCTTATGACATTTTCAACCTGTGTCATAAAGCCCTCAATTTCTTAAAACTTGCAAAGTTTATCAAGAATCAATGAAATTACCGTTTTTAATAATACAGTTTAATGTGTTATCTCGTTTGCAATCGCGCTTTACATGTTTTTGCCACAATAATATTCTATTCAGTTTGCGATTGATCTCGAAACTAAGTGCACGTGAAATGGAAATGGATGACGCTTTCCAGGAAGAATATGGCAATTCTAAGCAAAATCAGCTACCTTTTTATAGGTCCACTATTGTGGAAGAAAACTTTGCTTATTGCATTTTCTTATCGCCAATCATTGTGCAGAATATTGAAAGTAGGCCAGGAGAACGCCACTTTTTCATAGATGGAACATTCGATACGGTGCCTTCTTGCTGCTTTAAACAATTGCTAATTGTTCATTATCAATTCAGGAACCATGTAAGTGTATACAGTTTGTGTGATATCTAACCAAATAAGTTCGTGTCCATTTTTATTCTAATTGCAGACTTTTCCATATATTTACATTTTGATGACCAGAAAGACAGGAGAGGTCTACGAGCACCTGTTCGCATTTTTGAATGCCAACTTTTTTAAGTTTCAGCCGGAAAGCTTTACCACAGATTATAAGATAGCTTTGAGAAAAGCGTTAAAAACTGTGTTCTAAACGGCAACGATAAATGGCTGCTGGTTTCATTACTGTCAAGCTTTGAGGCGCAACAGCTTAAAAATTCCTAATTTTGGAGCATCGTTAAAAAATACGGACTGCTACAAATGGTACACGACGTTTCTCAGCTTGCCATTAATTCCGCTTTCAAAAATTCAGGAAATGTTTACAATTTTTCAGGACCAATTGTTGGAGCTGCCAAAAAACAGGCACGACATTTTGAAACGTTTTTTAAATTACTTTGAAAAGGAATGGATGGTTAAAGCAAGATTATTTTTCTTTTTAATAGTTTTTGTTATTCATGTATTTTTTTTTCCCCCCAGACCACACCTGATGTATTCTCTGTGCGCCCTCAGGTTGTGCGAAAAACAAGCTCATTGGAGTCCTTCAACGCTGCATTATCTCGGAAATTGCAAAAGCATGGCCGCTTCGATCAATTCCCCACTTACATGCACCCATTTATATAAGGTATTTCATTATTATTAGGTTCGGGCGCTAATGCACTTCTCATAGTGTCATAAGGCCCACAAGAAAAATGACATAGCGCCCGCGGGCGATATGACACTTTCA
The DNA here is from genome assembly GCF_018153835.1 of Drosophila eugracilis. Lineage (NCBI taxonomy): Eukaryota > Metazoa > Arthropoda > Insecta > Diptera > Drosophilidae > Drosophila > Drosophila eugracilis. Next base: position 961 of record NW_024573752.1, on the reverse strand, counting down.
AAAAGTGACGGAACGCCCGTGGGCGCTATGACACTGGGCATTATGCCATGCACCCGATGAAAACTAGGGGCAAGTTGCAGTGGCATCCCTTAAATACGTGTTCTTAAGCACAACTTTCTAGCCCTTATATCTCTTATAGCTCATATATCCGAACTTATCACTTATAGTTACCGAAATATCAGCTTTTCTAGAAAACGCGAAAACCGTCTTTTGAACTTATAAGATGCGCGGGCTCCCAAGATTATACATAATGAATTTCTAGCTCTAATAGTTCCTGAGACTTAAGAAATTTTAGTTTTTTCGTGATTTGTGGGCGTTAAGAGTGGGCGCGGCCGGATGCGGAAATAAAATTGCGCTGCGTATTCATCTCAAGAATCTTCATGCTTAATCTCAACTTCCTATCTCTTATGGTTCCTGGGATCTCAGCGTTCATACGGACAGACGGACGGACATGGCTCAATCGTCTTCGCTATTGATACTGATCAAGAATATACATATGTATATACTTTACAGGGTCGGAAACGCTTCCTTCTATCCGTTACATACTTTTCAACGAATCTAGTATACCCTTTTACTATACGACTAACAGGTATAAAAATGAACTACAAAACAAGATTATCATCACACCCAAACCTACCCATACCCGACTTCAACGAAACGACCTTTCTCCCTGTTTAAAATAAAGGACAAGGAGGCAAATTCCAGTCATGGGAAACGATGCCACCTGCTAAAGAAATGGATCGATTTGAAATGGACTTCAGCGTAATCGGACCGATTTTGTGCGAGAAAATACCAATCACAATGAGTTTACTACAGGAACAGGTATCTAATAGGCGCGGCACACGACTTTTTTTTATATTATTTCGCTAAAGGTAGTCCTTACTAGTAATGCTTTAACCCAAGCTTTATTATTTAACGTGCTGCGATATAAGCTTACCAAAATCATCGGTGCAAGGACTGT
>NW_024573751.1:0-26577 GCF_018153835.1 Drosophila eugracilis | reverse complement strand
GCCTGTCGCTTGTCAGCTTGCCGCTTGTCGCTTGTCGCCCGTCAGTTTGTCGCCTGTCAGCTTGCCGCCCGTCAGCTTGCCGCTCCGCCGCTTGTCGCCTGCCGCCTGCCGCTTGGGTCGTTTGTCAGTTTGCCGCCTGTTGCCAGCCAGCTCCGCGCCGCCTGCCGTTGCCGCCTGTCAGCCTGCCGCCTCAGCCAGTTCGCCGCCTGGGGTCGCTTCCGTCAGTTTAAGTCAGCCCGTCAGCGCTCCGTCGCTTGCCTGCTTCTTGTCGCCTGTCGCTTGCCGCCTGTCGTTTGCCGCCTGCGCTCCGTCGCTTGCCGCCTGCTGCCTTAGCCGCCTGCCGCCTGCCGCCTGCCGCCCGCCGCCTGTGCCGCCGTTTGTGCCAGGTTTCCAGCTAAGTTTGTTGCTTGTTACTCTTGTGCTGTTTGCTGTTTCAGCTGTTTCAGCCGTTTGCTAGCCTGCCTGCCTGCCGCCCGCCGCCTGCCGCCTGCCGCCTGCCGCCTGCCGCCTGCCGCCTGCTGGGTGCCAGCCTGCGCTCGCCTGCCGCTGCCGCCTGCCGCTCCGCCGCCTGCCGCCTGCCGCCTGCCGCCTGTGCCGCCTGCTGCCTGTCTGCTCGGTCGCCCGCCGCCCGCGTCGCCTGTCACCTGCCGCCTGCCGCTTGTCAGCCTGCCGCTTGCCGCCTGCCAGTTTGCCGCCTCGCCGCCTGCGTCAGCCCGCCGCCTGCCGCCTGCCGCCTGTCAGCCCGCCGCCTGCCGCCCGCCGCCCGCGTCGTCAGCCCAAGCGGCCCGTCGCCTGCCGCCTGCCTGCCTGCCGCTCGCGGTCGTCTGGCGGTCAGCCTGTCAGCTCCCCGTCAGCCCGCCAGCCCCGCCGCCTGTCAGTCTGCCGGGCTCTGGCAGCCGCTCAAGCCGCCTGCCGCCCGTCAGTCTGCCGGCCTGCCGCCTGCGGCTCGCCTGTGCCGCCTGCCGCCTGCTGCCTGCCTGCCTGCCGCCTGCCGCCCGGTTGCCTTTGCAGCCGCCTGCCGCCTGCCGCCCACAAGCCTGCCGCCTGTTCCGTCAGCCTGTCTGCTCCGTCGTCAGGCTGCCTTTTCAGCCTGCCGCCTTTCGCCTGTCGCCAGTCTGCCGCCCGTCAGTCAGTCGCCTGTCAGCCTGTCAGCCTGCCGCCTGCCTTGCCTGCAGCCGCCTGCCGCCTGCCGCCTGCCGCTGTCGCCTGCCGCCCGCCGCCTGCCGCCTGCCTGCCTGTCAGTCCGCCGCCCGTCAGCCTGCCGCCTGCCGCTCACCGCCTGCCGCTTGCCGCTTGCCGCTTGTCGTTTGTCGCTTGTCAGCTTGTCGCTTGTCGCCCGTCAGCTTGCCTGCCCGTCGCTTGCCGCCTGTCAGCTTGCCGCCTGCCGCTTGTCAGCTCCTCGTCAGCTTTGCCGTGCTTGTCAGTTTGCCGCCCGTCAGCTCCGCCGGCCCGGCCGCCCGCCGCCCAAGCCGCCTGTCAGCCTCGCCTGCCAGCCTGCCGCCTGTCAGCCTGTCAGCCTACTGCCTGGGCCACAGCCAGTCGGGTCGCCTGTCAGCCTGCCGCCCCGCCGCCCCGCCGCCCGCCGCCCGCCGCCCGTGGCCGCCCTGCCGCCTGCCGCCCGCCGCCCGTCGCCCGCCGCCTGCCGCCTGCCGCCTGCCCGCCTGTCAGCCTTTCGCCGCCGCCTGGCCTGGCCGCCTGCCGCCTCCAGCCGCCCGTTCAGCCTGTCAGCCTGCCAGCCTGCCGCCTGCCGCCTGCCGGTCAGCCCGCCGCCTGTCAGCCTGCCGCCGCCAGCCGCCTGCCGCCTGCCGCCTGTCAGCCTGCCGCCTGCCGCCTGTCGCCTGCCTGCCTGCCGCCTGCCGCCCGTCGCCTGCCGCCTGCCGCCTGTCGCCTGCCGCCTGTCTGCCTGCCGCCTGTCGCCTGCCGCCTGCCGCCTGCCGCCTGCCGCTTTGCCGCCTGCCGCCCGCCGCCTGTCGGCCGCCTGCCGCCTGCCAGCCCGCCGCCTGCCGCCTGCCGCCTGCCGCCTGTCAGCCTGCCGCCTGCCGCCTGCCGCCTGCCGCCTCAGCCTGCCGCCTGGGCCGCCTGCCGCCTGCCGGGCCTGCCGTGCCCGTCAGCCTGTCAGCCTGTCAGCCTGTCAGCCCGTCAGCCTGCCGCCCGTCAGCCTGCCGCCTGCCGCCTGCCGCCTGCCGCCTGTCGCCTGCCGCCTGCCGCCTGCCGCCTGCCGCCTGTCGCCTGCCGCCTGCCTGCCGCCTGTCGCCTGCCGCCTGCCGCCTGCCGCCTGTCGCCTGCCGCCCGCCGCCTGCCGCCTGCCGCCTGCCGCCTGTCGCTTCCGGCCGCCTGCCGCCTGTCAGCCTGTCGGCTCCGCCAGTCTGCCGTCTGTCAGCCTGCCGCCTGTTGCCTGCCGCCTGTTGCCCGTTGCCTGTTGCCTGCCGTCGCCTGGCCTAGTTCCTGCCGCCTGCCACCCGCCAAGCCTGTTGCCTGCTGCCTGCTGCCTGTCGCCTGTTGCCTGTTGCCTGCTGCCTGTTGCCTGTTGCCTGCTGCCTGTCGGGCCTGCCGGCCTGCCGCCTGTCAGCCTGCCGCTTGTCAGCCTGCCGCCTGCCGCCTGCCGCCTGTCGCAGCCGCCTGCGCCTGCCGCCTTTAGCCTGCCGCCTGGTCGCCTGTCAGCCTGCCGCCTGCCGCCTGCGCCTGCCGCCTGCCGCCTGCCGCTGCCGCCTGCCGCCTGCCGCCTGCCGCCTGTCAGCCTTTGCCGCCTGCCTGCCTGCTGCCTGTTGCTTGCTGTTTGTTGTTTGTTGCCTGTTGTTTGTTACTGTTGTTTGTTAAGTTTTTGCTTGTTGCCTGCTGCCTGTTGCCTGTTGCCTGCCGTCCGCTTCGCCTGTTGCCTTGTCAGTCTGTCAGCCTGTGTCAGCCCTGCCGTCTGCCGCCCGCTTGCCTGCCGGCCCGGCCTGCTGCCTGCGCCGCCTGCTGCCTGTTGCCTGTTGCCTGTTGCCTGTTGCCTGCCGCCTGTTGCCTGCCGCCTGTTTGCCTGGCCCGCCGCCCGTTGCCTGTTGCCTGTCGCCTGTCGCCTGCCGCCTGCCGCCTGCCGCCTGTCGCCCGCGCGCCTGCCGCCTGTTGCCTGTCGCCCGCCGCCTGCCGCCTGCCGCCTGTTGCCTGCCGCCTGTCGCCTGTTGCCCGTTGCCTGTCAGCCCGCCGCCCGCCGCCTGCCGCCTGCCGCTTCGCCTTGCCCGCCTGCCGCCTGCCGCCCGCCGCCTGGGCCGCCTGCCAGCCCGCCGCCTGCCGCCTGCCGCCTGCCGCCTGCCGCCCGCCGCCTGCGCCGCCTGTTGCCCGTCCGCCCGCCGCCTGCCGCCTGCCGCCTGTCGCCTGTCGCCTGCCGCCTGTTGCCCGCCGCCTTGCCGCCTGCCGCCTGCCGCCTGCTGCCTGCCGCCTGTCGCCTGCCGCCTGTCGCCTGCCGCCTGCCGTCTGCAGCCTGCTGCCTGTCAGCCTGCTCTGCCGTGCCGCCCGCCGCCTGCCGCCCGCCGCCTGTCGCCTGGCCGCCTGCCGCCTGCCGCCTGCTGCCTGTCAGCCTGCCGCCTGTCGCCTGCCGCCCGCCTGCCGCCTGCCGCCTGCCGCCTGTTGCCTGCTGCCTGCCGCCTGCCGCCTGTCGCCTGCCGCCTGCCGCCTGCCGCCTGCCGCCTGCCTGCTGCCTGCCGCCCGTCGCCTGCTCCGCCGCCTGCCGCCTGCCGCCTGCCGCCTGGCCGCCTGCCGCCTGCCGCCTGCCGCCCGCCGCCGCCTGCCGCCTGCCGCCTGCCGCCTGCCGCCTGCCGCCTGCGCCGCCTGTCAGCCTGTCGCCTGCCGCCTGCCGCCTGCCGCCCGTCGCCTGCCGCCTGCCGCCTGTCGCCTGCCGCCTGCCGCCTGCCGCCTGTCGCCTGCCGCGCCTGTCCTGCGTCAGCCTGCTGCCTGCCGCCTGCCGCCTGCTGCCTGCCTGCCTGTTGCCTGCCTGCCGTCTGTCGCCTGTTGCCTGCCGCCTGCCTGGGTTAGCCTGCTGCCCGTCTGCTCCGCCCGCCTGCCGCCCGCCGCCCGCCGCCCGCCGCCTGCCGCCTGCGCCCCGTCAGCCGCTGCGCCCGCCGCCGCCTGCCGCCTGCCGCCTGTCCGCCTGCCGCCTGTCAGCCTGCCGCCCGCCGCCTGCCGCCTGCCGCCTGCTGCCTGCGCCTGCCGCCTGCCGCCCGCCGCCTGCCGCCTGTCGCCTGCCGCCTGCTGCTGCCTGCCGCCTCTTGCCCTTTTTTGTCGTCGTTTTGCCCGCCGCCTGTCAGCCCGCCGCCCGCCGCCTGCCGCCTGCCGCCTGCCGCCTGCCCGTCGCCCCGCCGCCTGCCGCCTGCCGCCTGCCGCCCGCCGCCTGCCGCCTGTCGCCTCCGCCTGCCGCCTGCCGCCTGCCTCAGCCTGCCGCCTGCCGCCTGCCGCCTGCCGCCTGCCGCCTGCCGCCTGCCGCCTGTTGCCCGCCTGCCGCCTTGCCGCCTGCCGCCTGCCGCCTGTCGCCTGTCAGCCTGCCGCCTGCCGCCTGTCAGCCTGCCGCCTGCCGCCTGCCGCCTGCCGCCTGCCGCCTGCCGCCTGCCGCCTGCCGCCCGCCGCCTGCCGCCTGCCGCCTGTCGCCTGCCGCCTGCCGCCTGCCGCCTGCCGCCTGTCGCCCGTTCGCCTGCCGCCTGTCGCCTGTCGCCTGCCGCCTGCCGCCTGCCGCCTGCCGCCTGCCGCCTGCCGCCTGCTCAGTGCCGCCTGCCGCCTGCCGCCTGCCGCCCGTCGCCTGTCCGCCTGCCGCCCGTCGCCTGTCGCCTGCCGCCTGCCGCCCGCCGCCTGTCGCCCGCCGCCTGCCGCCTGCCGCCTGCCGCCTGCCGCCCGCCGCCTTGCCGCCTGGCCGCCTGCCGCCTGCCGCCTGCCGCCCGCCGCCTGCCGCCTGCCGCCTGCCGCCTGCCGCCTGCCGCCTGCCGCCTGCCGCCTGCCGCCTGCCGCCTGCCGCCCGGCGCCTGCCGCCTGCCGCCTGCCGCCTGCCGCCTGCCGCCCGCCGCCTGGCCGCCTGCCGCCTGTCGCCTGCCGCCTGCCGCCTGCCGCCTGCCGCCTGTCAGCCTGCCGCCTGCCGCCTGTCAGCCTGCCGCCTGCCGCCTGCCGCCTGCCGCCCGCCGCCCGCCGCCTGCCGCCTGCCGCCTGCCTGCCGCCGCCTGCCGCCTGCCGCCTGCCTGCCGCCTGCCGCCTGCCGCCTGCCGCCTGCCGCCTGCCGCCTGCCGCCCGCCGCCTGCCTGCCGCCTGTTGCTCAGCCCGCCGCCTGCCGCCTGCCGCCCGCCGCCTGCCGCCCGCCGCCTGTCGCCTGCCGCCTGCCGCCTGTCGCCTGCCGCCTGTTAGCCTGCCGCCTGCCGCCTGTCGCCTGCCGCCTGTTGCCTGTTGCCTGCCGCCTGCCTGCCGCCTGCCGCCTGCCGCCTGCCGCCCGCCGCCCGCTCGCCTGCCGCCCGCCGCCTGCCGCCTGGGCCGCCTGCCGCCTGCCGCCTGTCGCCTGCCGCCTGCTGCCGCCTGCCGCCTGCCGCCTGCCGCCTGTCGCCTGTCGCCGCCGCCTGCCGCCTGCCGCCTGCCGCCCGCCGCCTGCCGCCTGCCGCCTGCCGCCCGTTGCCAGCCTGCCGCCTGCCGCCTGTCGCCTGTCGCCTGCCGCCTGCCGCCTGCCGCCTGCTTCGCCTGCCGCCTGCTGCCTGCCGCCTGCCGCCTGCCGCCTGTCGCCTGCCGCCTGCCCTGCCGCCTGCCGCCTGCCGCCTGCCGCCTGCCGCCTGTCGCCCGCCGCCTGCCGCCTGTCGCCTGCCGCCTGCCGCCTGCCGCCTGCCGCCTGCCTGTTGCCTGTTGCCTGCCTGCCGCCTGCCGCCTGTTGCCTTCGCCTGCCGCCTGGTTGCCTTGCCTGCCTGCCCGCCTGCCCGCCGCCTGCCGCCTGCCGCCTGTCAGCCTGTCGCCTTGCCGCCCGTCGCCTGTTGCCTGCTGCCTGTCGCCTGTTGCCTGCCGCCCGTCGCCTGCCGCCTGTCGCCTGTCGCCTGCCGTTGCCTGCCGCCTGCCGCCTGCCGCCTGCCGCCTGCCGCCTGCCGCCTGCCGCCCGCCGCCTGCCGCCTGCCGCCTGCCGCCTGCCGCCTGCCTGCCGCCTGCCGCCTGCCGCCTGTCGCCTGCCGCCTGCCGCCTGCCGCCTGCCGCCTGCCGCCTGCCGCCCGCCGCCTGCCGCCTGCCGCCTGCCGCCTGCCGCCTGCCGCCTGCCGCCCGCCGCCTGCCGCCTGCCGCCTGCCGCCTGCCGCCTGCCGCCTGCTGCCTGCCGCCCGCCGCCTGCCAGCCCGCCGCCTGCCGCCGCCGCCTGCCGCCTGCCGCCTGCCGCCAGCCTGCCGCCTGCCGCCTGCCGCCTGCCAGCCTGCCGCCTGCCGCCCGCCGCCTGCCGCCTGCCGCCTGCCGCCTGCCGCCTGCCGCCTGCCGCCTGCCGCCTGCCGCCTGCCGCCTGCCGCCTGCCGCCTGCCGCCTGCTGTCGCCTGTTTTTGCCTGTCAGCCTGCCGCCTGTCCTGTTTGTTGCCTGTTTTTTTTTTTTTTTTTTTTTTTTTTTTTTTTTAGCCTGCCGCCCGCCGCCTGCCGCCTGCCGCCTGTCGCCTGCCGCCTGTCGCCCGTCCGCCCGCCGCCTCGCCCGCCGCCTGCCGCCTGCCGCCTGCCGCCTGCCGCCTGCCGCCCCGCCGCCCGCCGCCTGTCGCCCGCCTGTTGCCCGTCGCCTGCTGCCTGTTGCCGCCTTGCCGCCTGTCGCCGCCTGCCGCCTGTCGCCTGCCGCCTGCCGCCCGTTGCCTGCCGCCTGCCGCCTGCCGCCTGTCAGCCTTGCTGCCTGTTGCCTGTCGCCTGCCGCCTGCCGCCTGCCTGCCGCCTGTCGTTTGCCGCCTGTCAGCCTGCCGCCTGTCAGCTTTGTTGCCGCCGCCTGTTGCCTTTGCCAGCTCCTGTCGCCTGCCTGCTGCCTGCCGCCTGTTGCCCGCAGTGCCGCTTGCCGCCTGCCGCTTGTCGTTTGCCGCTTGTTGCCTTTGCCGCTTGTCAGCCTGTCGCCTGCCGCCTGTTGCCGCCTGTCAGCCCGCCGCCTGTCGCCTGCCGCCTGTCGCCTGTCGCCCGCCGCTTGCCGCCTGCCGCCCGCCGCCTGCCGCCCGCCCTGCCGCCTGTCAGCCCGCCGCCCGTCGCCTGCCGCCTGCCGCCCGCCGCCCGCCGCCTGCCGCCTGCCGCCTGCCGCCTGCCGCCTGCCGCCTGCCGCCTGTCGCCTGCCGCCTGTCAGCCCGCCGCCTGCCGCCTGCCGCCCGCCGCCTGCCGCCCGCCGCCTGCCGCCTGCCGCCCGCCGCCTGCCGCTTGCCGCCTGCCGCCTGCCGCCTGCCGCCTGTCAGCCTGCCGCCTGTCGCCTGCCGCCTGCCGCCTGCCGCCTGCCGCCTGCCGCCTGCCGCCTGTCGCCTGCCGCCTGCCGCCTGCCGCCGCCTGCCGCCTGCCGCCTGCCGCCTGCCGCCTGCCGCCTGCCGCCTGCCGCCTGCCGCCTGCCGCCTGCCGCCTGCCGCCTGCTCGCTGCCTGCCGCCTGTTGCCTGCCGCCTGTTGCCTGCCGCCTGTCGCCTGTCGCCTGCCGCCCGTTGCCTGCCGCCTGCCGCCTGCCGCCTGCTGCCTGCCGCCTGCCGCCTGCCGCCTGCCGCCTGCCGCCTGCCGCCTGCCGCCTGCCGCCTGCCTGCCCGCCGCCTGCCGCCTGCTGCCGCCTGTCAGCCTGCCGCCTGTCGCCTGTCGCCTGCCGCCTGCCGCCTGCCGCCCGCCGCCTGCCGCCTGCCGCCTGCCGCCTGCCGCCTGCCGCCTGCCGCCTGCCGCCTGCCGCCTGCCGCCTGCCGCCTGCCGCCTGCCGCCTGCCGCCTGCCGCCTGCCGCCTGCCGCCTGTCGCCTGCCGCCTGCCGCCTGCCGCCCGCCGCCTGCCGCCTGCCGCCTGCCGCCTGCCGCCCGCCGCCTGCCGCCTGCCGCCTGCCGCCTGCCGCCTGCCGTCGCCTGCCGCCTGTCGCCTGTCGCCTGTTGCCTGCCGCCCGTCGCCTGCCCTGCCGCCTGCCGCCTGTCGCCCGTCGCCTGCCGCCTGCCGCCCGTTGCCTGCCGCCTGCCGCCTGCCGCCTGCCTGCCCGCCTGCCCGCCGCCTGCCGCCTGTCAGCCTGCCGCCTGTTGCCTTTGCCGCCTCAGCCCGCCGCCTGTCAGCCTGCCGCCTGCCGCCGGCCTGCCGCCTGCCGCCCTTGCCTGTTGCCTGCCGCCTGCCGGCCGCCCGCCGCCTGCCGCCTGCCGCCCGCCGCCCGTGCCGCCTGCCGCCTGCCGCCTGTCGCCTGCCGCCTGCCGCCTGCCGCCTGCCGCCTGTTGCCTGCCGCCTGTCGCCCGTCGCCTGCCGCGCCTGCCGCCCGCCGCCTGCCGCCTGTCGCCTGCCGCCTGCCGCCTGCCGCCTGCCGCCTGCCGCCTGCCGCCTGCCGCCTGCCGCTGCCTGCCGCCTGCCGCCTGCCGCCTGCCGCCTGCCGCCTGTCGCCTGCCGCCTGTCGCCTGCCGCCCGCCGCCCGCCGCCTGCCGCCTGCCGCCTGCCGCCTGTCGCCCGCCGCCGCTGCCGCCTGCCGCCTGCCGCCTGTCAGCCTGTCGCCTGCCGCCTGCCGCCTGCCGCCTGCCGCCTGTTGCCTGCCGCCCTGCCGCCTGCCTGCCTGCTGCCTGCCGCCTGTCGCCCGCCGCCTGCCTCGCCGCCTGCCGCCTGCCGCCTGCCCGCCGCCTGTCGCCTGCCGCCTGCCGCCCGTCGCCTGCCGCCTGCCGCCTGCCTGCCTGTCGCCGCCTGCCAGTCCGCCTGCCGCCTGCCGCCTGCCGCCCGCCGCCCGCCGCCTGCCGCCTGCCGCCTGCCGCCTGCCGCCCGCCGCCTGCCGCCTGCCGCCTGCCGCCTGCCGCCTGCCGCCTGCCGCCCGTCGCCTGCCGCCTGCCGCCCGTCGCCCGCCGCCTGCCGCCTGCCGCCTGCCGCCCGCCGCCTGCCGCCTGTCGCCTGCCGCCTGCCGCCTGTCGCCCGCCGCCCGCCGCCTGCCGCCTGCCGCCCGTGCCGCCTGCCGCCCGCAGCCTGCCGCCTGCCGCCCGCCGCCCGCCGCCTGCCGCCCGCCGCCCGCCGCCTGCCGCCTGGCCTGCCGCCTGCCGCCTGCCGCCTGCCGCCTGTCGCCTGCCGCCTGCCGGTTGCCGCCTGCCGCCTGTCGCCTGCCGCCTGTCGCCCGCCGCCTGTCGCCTGCCGCCTGCCGCCTGCCGCCCGCCGCCTGCCGCCTGTCGCCTGCCGCCTGCCGCCTGCCGCCTGCCGCCTGCCGCCTGCCCGCCCGCCGCCTGCCGCCTGCCGCCTGCCGCCGCCCGCCGCCTGCCGCCTGCCGCCTGCCGCCCGCCGCCCGCCGCCTGCCGCCTGCCGGTGCCTGCCGCCTGCCGCCTGCCGCCTGCCGCCCGCCGCCCGTGCCGCCTGCCGCCTGCCGCCTGTCAGCCTGCCGCCTGCCGCCTGCCGCCCGCCGCCTGCAGCCTGCCGCCTGCCGCCCGCCGGCCTGTTGCCCCGCCGCCTGCCGCCTGCCGCCTGCCGCCTGCCGCCGTCGCCTGCCGCCTGCCGCCTGCCGCCCGCCGCCCGTGCCGCCGCCTGCCTTGCCGCCTGCCGCCTGTCGCCTGTTGCCTGTTGCCTGTTGCCTGTCGCCTGTTGCCTGCGCCTGCTGCCTGCCGCCTGCCGCCTGCCGCCCGTCGCCTGCCGCCTGCCGCCTGCCAGCCTGCCGCCCGCCCGCCGCCTGCCGCCTGCCGCCTGCCGCCTGCCGCCTGCCGCCTGCCGCCTGCCGCCTGCCGCCCGCCGCCTGCCGCCTGCCGCCCGGCCGTTGCCGTTGCCTGTGCCTGTCGCCTGCCGCCTGCCGCCCGTTTTCCCGCCCGCCGCCTGTGCCTTTTTTTTTTGCCCGTCGCCTGCCGCCTGCCGCCTGCCGCCTGCCGCCTGCCGCCTGCCGCCCGTCGCCCGCCGCCGCCGCCTGCCGCCTGCCGCCTGCCGCCTGCCGCCGCCGCCTGCCGCCTGCCGCCTGCGCCCGCCGCCTGCCGCCCAGCCGCCTGCCGCCTGCCGCCTGCCGCCTGCTGCCCGCCGCCTGCCGCCGCGCCTGCCGCCTGCCGCCTGCCGCCTGCCGCCTAGCCGCCTGCCGCCTGCCGCCTGCCGCCTGCCGCCTGCCGCCTGCCGCCTGCCGCCTGCCGCCTGCCGCCTGCCGCCCTGCCGCCTGCCGCCCTGCCGCCTGCCGCCTGCCGCCTGGTCGCCTGCCGCCTGCCGCCTGCCGCCTGTCGCCCGTCCGCCTGCCGCCTGTCAGCCTGCCGCCTGCCTGCCTGCCGCCTGCCGCCTGCCGCCTGCCGCCCGCGCCATTGCCTGCCGCCTGCCCGCCCGCTGCCTGTCAGCCCGCCGCCTGCCGCCCGCCGCCTGCCGCCTGCCGCCGCCTGCCGCCTGCCGCCTGCCGCCTGCCGCCTGCCGCCTGCCGCCTGCCGCCTGCCGCCCGCCGCCTGCCGCCTGCCGCCTGCCGCCCGCCGCCTGCCGCCCGCCGCCTGCCGCCTGCCGCCTGCCGCCTGTCGCCCGTCGCCCGCCGCCTGCCGCCTGCCGCCTGCCGCCTGCCGCCTGCCGCCTGCCAGCCGTCTGTTGCCTGTTGCCTGCCGCCTGCCGCCTGCCGCCTGTCGCCTGCCGCCTGTTGCCTGCCGCCTGCCGCCTGTCGCCTGCCGCCTGTCGCCTGCCGCCTGCCGCCTGCCGCCTGCCGCCTGCCGCCTGCCGCCTGCCGCCTGCCGCCTGCCGCCTGCCGCCTGCCGCCTGCCGCCCTGCCGCCTGTCGCCTGCCGCCCGCCGCCTGCCGCCCGCCGCCTGCCGCCTGCCGCCCGTCGCCTGTCGCCTGTCGCCTGCCTGCCTCGCCGCCTGGCCGCCCGTCGCCTGCCGCCTGTCGCCTGCCGCCTGCCGCCTGCCGCCTTTGCCGCTTGTCGCCTGCCGCTTGCCGCCAGCCGCCTGCCGCCTGCCGCCCAGCCGCCTTGCCGCCGCCTGCCGCCTGCCGCCTGCCGCCTGCCGCCTGCTGCCTGCTGCCTGCTGCCTGCCGCTCCGTCGCCTGCCGCCTGCGCCTGCTGCCTGCCGCCTGCCGCCTGCCGCCTGTTGCCCGTTGCCTGTTGCCTGCCGCCTGCCGCCTGTTGCCCGTCGCCCGTCGCCTGCTGTTGCCTGTTCGTTTTGCCTGCCGCCTGCCTGTTGCCTGTTGCCTGCCGCCTGCCGCCTGCCGCCTGCCGTGCCTGCCGCCCGCCGCCTGCCGCCCGCCGCCCGCCGCCTGCCGCCTGCCGCCTGCTCGGCCTGCCGCCCGCCAGTTCTGCCGCCTGCCGCCTTCGCCGCCCGCCGCCTGCCGCCTGCCGCCTGCCGCCTGTCGCCTGCCGCCCGAGCCTGCCGCCTGTCGCCTGCCGCCTGCCGCCTGCCGCCTGCCGCCTGCCGCCTGTTGCCTGCCCGCCTGCCGCCTGCCGCCTGCCGCCTGCCGCCTGCCGCCTGCCCGCCTGCCGCCTGCCGCCTGCCGCCTGCCGCCTGCCGCCTGCCGCCTGCCGCCTGCCGCCGCCTCTGTCAGCCTGCCCGCCGCCCCTTGCCTGCCGCCTGCCGCCTGCCGCCTGCCGCCTGCCGCCTGCCGCCTGCCGCCTGCCGCCTGCCGCCGCCTGCCGCCTGCCGCCTGCGCCGCCTGCCGCCTGCCGCCTGCCGCCCGTCAGCCTGCCGCCCGCCGCCTGCCGCCTGCCGCCCGCCGCCTGCCGCCTGCCGCCTGCCGCCTGCCGCCCGTCGCCTGTCGCCTGCCGCCTGCCGCCTGCCTGTTGCCGCCTGCCAGCCTGCCGCCTGTCAGCCCGTCGCCTGCCGCCTGCCGCCCGTCGCCCTGCCGCCTGTCGCCCGTCGCCGCGCCTGCCGCCCGCCGCCCGCCGCCCGTGCCGCCTGCCGCCCGCCGCCTGCCGCCTGCCGCCTGCCGCCTGCCGCCTGCCGCCTGCCGCCTGCCGCCTGCCGCCCGTCGCCTGCCGCCTGCCGCCTGCCGCCCGCCGCCTGCCGCCCGCCGCCTGCCGCCCGCCGCCTGCCGCCTGCCGCCTGCCGCCTGCCGCCGCCTGCCGCCTGCCCGCCCGCCGCCTGCCGCCGCCTGCCGCCTGCCGCCTGCCGCCTGCCGCCCGCCGCCCGCCGCCTGCCGCCTGCCGCCTGCCGCCTGCCGCCTGCCGCCTGCCGCCTGCCGCCTGCCGCCTGCCGCCTGCCGCCTGCCGCCTGCTGCCTGGGCCGCCTGGCCGCCTGCCGCCCGTCGCCCGCCGCCTGCCGCCTGCCGCCTGCCGCCTGCCGCCCGTCTGCCCGCCGCCTGCCGCCTGTCGCCTGCCGCCTGCCGCCCGCCGCCTGCCGCCTGCCGCCTGCCGCCTGCCGCCCGCCGCCTGCCGCCTGCCGCCTGCCGCCCTGCCGCCTGCCGCCTGCCGCCTGCCGCCTGCCGCCTGCCGCCTGCCGCCTGCCGCCCGCCAGCCTGCCGCCTGCCGCCTGCCGCCTGCCGCCCGCCGCCCGCCGCCTGCCGCCTGCCGCCTGCCGCCTGCCGCCCGCCGCCTGCCGCCTGCCGCCTGCCGCCCGCCGCCTGTCAGCCCGCCAGCCCGTCGCCTGCCGCCTGCCGCCTGCCGCCTGCCGCCTGCCGCCTGCCCGCCGCCTGCCGCCCGCCGCCCGCCGCCTGCCGCTGCCTGCCGCCCGTCGCCCGCCGCCCGCCGCCTGCCGCCCGTCGCCTGCCGCCTGCCGCCTGCCGCCTGCCGCCTGCCGCCTGTCGCCCGCCGCCTGCCGCCCGCCGCCTGTCGCCTGCCGCCTGCCGCCTGCCGCCTGTTGCCTGCCGCCTGTCGCCCGCCCGCCGCCTGCCAGCCTGCCGTCGCCCGCCGCCCGCTGCCGCCTGCCGCCTGCCGCCCGCCGCCCGCCGCCCGCCGCCTGCCGCCTGCCGCCCGCCGCCCGCCGCCTGCCCGCCTGCCGCCTGCCGCCTGTCAGCCTGCCGCCTGCCGCCTGCCGCCCCGCCGCCTGCCGCCTGCCGCCCGCCGCCTGCCGCCCGCCGCCTGCCGCCTGCCGCCTGCCGCCTGCCGCCCGCCGCCTGTCGCCCGCCGCCCGCCCGCCTGCCGCCTGCCGCCTGCCGCCTGCCGCCCGCCGCCTGCCGCCCGCCGCCTGCCGCCTGCCGCCTGCCGCCTGCCGCCTGCCGCCTGCCGCCTGCCGCCTGCCGCCTGCCGCCTGCCGCCTGCCGCCTGCCTTTGCCTGCCTGCCTGCCGCCCTGCCGCCTGCCGCCTGCCGCCTGCCGCCTGCCGCCTGCCGCCTGTCGCCTGCCGCCTGCCGCCTGCGCCTGCCTGCCGCCCGCCGCCTGCCGCCTGTCGCCTGCCGCCGCCGCCTGGGCCTGCCTGCCGCCTGCCGCCTGTCGCCTGCCGCCCGCCGCCTGCCGCCCGCCGCCTGCCGCCTGCCGCCTGCCGCCCGCCAGCCCGTCGCCTGCCGCCTGCCGCCTGCCGCCTGCCGCCTGTTGCCTGCCGCCTGTTGCCCGCCGCCCGCCGCCTGTCGCCTGCCGCCTGCCGCCTGCCGCCTGCCGCCTGCCGCCTGCCGCCTGCCGCCTGCCGCCTGCCGCCTGCTGCCTGCCGCCTGCCGCCTGCCGCCTGCTGCCTGCCGCCTGCCGCCTGCCGCCTGCCGCCCGCCGCCTGCCGCCTGCCGCCTGCCGCCTGCCGCCTGTCGCCCGCCGCCTGCCGCCTGCCGCCTGCTGCCTGCCGCCTGCCGCCTGCCGCCTGCCGCCTGCCGCCGCCTGCCGCCTGCCGCCTGCCGCCTGCCGCCTGTCGCCTGCCGCCCGTCGCCTGTCGCCTGCCGCCTGCCGCCTGCCGCCTGCCGCCCGCCGCCCGTCAGCCTGCCGCCCGCCGCCTGCCGCCTGCTTCGCCTGTCCGCCTGGCGCCGTTCGCAGCCTCGCCGCCTGCCGCCCGCCGCCTGCCGCCCGCCGCCTGCCGCCCGCCGCCTGCCGCCTGCCGGGCCTGTCGCCTGCCGGCCTGCCGGCCTGCTGCCTGCCGCCTGCCGCCTGCCGCCTGCCGCCTGTCGCCTGCCGCCTGCCGCCTTGCCCGCCTGCCGCCTGTTGCCTGCCGCCTGCTGCCTGTCGCCTGCTCGCCTGCCGCCCGCCTGCCGCCTGCCGCCCGTCAGCCCGCCGCCTGCCGCCTGTCCGCTGCCGCCTGCCGCCTGCCGCCTGCCGCCTGTCAGCCCTGCCGCCTGCCGCCTGCTTGCCGCCCGCCTGCGGCCTGCCAGCCTGCCGCCTGCCGCCTGCCGCCTGCCGCCTGCCGCCTGCCGCCTGCCGCCTGCCGCCCGTTGCCTGTCGCCTGCCGCCCGCCGCCTGCCGCCTGTGCCTGCCGCCTGCCGCCTGCCGCCTGCCGCCTGCCGCCCGCCGCCTGCCGCCTGCCGCCTGTTGCCGCCGCCTGCCGCCTGCCGCCTGCCGCCTGCCGCCTGCCGCCCGCCGCCTGCCGCCTGCCGCCTGCCGCCCGCCGCCCGCCGCCTGCCGCCCGCCGCCTGCCGCCTGTCAGCCTGCCAGCCTGCCGCCCGCCGCCCGCCGCCCGCCGCCTGCCGCCTGTCGCCTGCCGCCTGCCGCCCGCCGCCCGCCGCCTGTCGCCCGCCGCCCGCCGCCTGCCGCCTGTCGCCTGCCGCCCGCCGCCTGCCGCCTGCCGCCTGCCGCCTGCCGCCTGCCGCCTGCCGCCTGCCTGCCGCCTGCCGCCTGCCGCCCGCCGCCTGCCGCCTGCCGCCCGTCAGCCCGCCGCCTGCCGCCTGCCGCCTGCCCGCCGCCTGCCGCCTGCCGCCCGTCGCCTGTCGCCTGCCGCCTGCCGCCTGCCGCCTGCCGCCTGCCGCCTGCCGCCTGCCGCCTGCCGCCTGCCCGCCTGCCGCCTGCCGCCCGCCGCCGCCTGCCGCCTGCCGCCTGCCGCCTGCCGCCTGCCGCCCGCCGCCTGCCGCCTGCCGCCTGCCGCCTGTCGCCTGCCGCCCGCCGCCCGCCGCCCGTTGCCGCCTGCCGCCTGCCGCCTGCCGCCTGCCGCCTGCCGCCTGCCGCCTGCCGCCTGCCGCCTGCCGCCTGTTGCCTGCCGCCTGCCGCCTGCCGCCTGTTGCCTGCCGCCTGCCGCCTGCCGCCTGCCAGCCGCCTGCCGCCTGCCGCCTGCCGCCTGCCGCCTGCCGCCTGCCGCCTGCCGCCTGCCGCCCGCCGCCCGCCGCCTGCCGCCCGCCGCCTGCCGCCTGCCGCCTGCCGCCCGCCGCCCGTCGCCTGCCGCCTGCCGCCTGCCGCCTGCCGCCCGCCGCCTGCCGCCTGCCGCCCGCCGCCTGCCGCCTGCCGCCTGCCGCCTGCCGCCTGCCGCCTGCCGCCTGCCGCCCGTCAGCCTGCCGCCTGCCCGCCTGCCCGTCGCCTGCCGCCTGCCGCCTGCCGCCGCCTGTCGTTGCCGCCTGTCAGCCTGCCGCCTGCCGCCTGCCGCCTGCCGCCTGCCGCCTGCCGCCCGTCAGCCCGCCGCCTGCCGCCTGCCGCCTGCCGCCTGCCGCCCGCCGCCCGCCGCCCCGCCTGCCGCCTGGGCCGCCTGCCGCCTGTCAGCCTGTCGCCCGCCGCCTGCCGCCTGCCGCCTGCCGGCCTGCCGCCTGCCGCCTGTCGCCTGTCGCCTGGGCCTGGCCTGCCTGCGCGCTGTCAGCCTGCCGCCTGTCAGCCTCCGCCTGCCGCCTGTTGCCTGGGCCGCCCGTTGCCTGCTTGCCTGCTGCCTGTTGCCTGTTGCCTGTTGCCTGCTGCCTGTCGCCTGTTGCCTGTTGCCTGTTGCCTGCCGCCTGCCGCCTGCCAGCCTGTCGCCTGCTGCCTGCCGCCTGTCGCCCGCCGCCTCGCCTGCCGCCTGCCGCCTGCCGCCTGCCGCCTGTCGCCTGCCGCCTGCCGCCCGCCGCCGCCCGCCGCCTGCCGCCTGCCGCCTGCCGCCTGCCGCCTGCCGCCTGCCGCCTGCCGCCTGCCGCCTGCCGCCTGCCGCCTGTTGCCTGTGCCTGCCTGCCGCCCGCCGCCTGTCGCCTGCCGCCTGCCGCCTGCCGCCTGCCGCCTGCCGCCCGCCGCCTGCCGCCTGCCGCCTGCCGCCTGTCGCCTGCCGCCCGCCTGCCTGCCGCCTGCCGCCTGTCGCCTGCCGCCTGCCGCCGCCTGTTGCCCGCCGCCTGCCGCCTGCCGCTGCCGCCCGCCGCCTGCCGCCTGCCGCCTGCCGCCTGCCGCCCGCCGCCTGCCGCCCGTCGCCCGCCGCCTGTCGCCTGCCGCCCGTCGCCCGCCGCCTGCCGCCTGTCCGCCTGCCGCCTGCCGCCTGCTGCCTGCCGCCTGCCTGCCGCCTGCCGCCTGCCGCCCGCCGCCTGCCGCCTGCCGCCTGCCGCCCGCCTGCCTGCCTGTTGCCCGCCGCCTGCCGCCCTGCCGCCTGCCGCCTGCCGCCTGCCGCCTGTCGCCTGCCGCCTGCCTGCCGCCTGCCGCCTGCCGCCTGCCGCCTGCCGCCTGCCGCCCGCCGCCTGCCGCCTGCCGCCTGCCGCCTGCCGCCTGCCGCCTGCCGCCTGCCGCCTGCCGCCTGCCGCCTGTCGCCTGCCGCCTGCCGCCTGCCGCCTGCCGCCTGCCGCCTGCCGCCTGCCGCCTGCCGCCTGTCGCCCGCCGCCTGCCGCCTGCCGCCTGCCGCCTGCCGCCTGCCGCCTGCCGCCTGCCGCCTGCCCGCCTGCCGCCTGCCGCCTGTCAGCCTGCCGCCTGCCGCCTGCCAGCCCGTCAGCCCGCCGCCTGCCGCCTGCCGCCTGCCGCCTGTCGCCTGCCGCCTGCCGCCTGCCTGCCGCCTCAGCCCGTCAGCCTGCTGCCTCGCCCGCCTGCCGCCTGCCCGCCTGCCGCCTGCCGCCTGCCGCCTGCCGCCTGCCGCCTGTCAGCCTGCCGCCTGCCGCCCGCCGCCTGCCGCCTGCCGCCTGTCGCCTGTCGCCTGCCGCCTGCCGCCTGCCGCCTGCTGCCTGCCGCCTGCCGCCTGCCGCCTGTTGCCTGCTGCCTGTTAGCCTGCCGCCTGCTGCCTGCCGCCTGTCGCCTGCCGCCTGCCGCCTGCCGCCTGCCGCCTGTCGCCTGCCGCCTGCCGCCTGCCGCCTGCCGCCTGCCGCCTGCCGCCTGCCGCCTGCCGCCCGCCGCCTGCCGCCTGCCGCCTGCCGCCTGCCGCCTGCCGCCTGCCGCCTGCCGCCTGCCGCCTGCCCGCGCCCTGCCGCCTGTTGCCTGTCGCCTGCCGCCTGCCGCCTGCCGCCTGCCGCCTGTCGCCTGTCAGCCCGCCGCCTGCCGCCTGCCGCCTGTCGCCCGCCGCCCGTCGCCCGTCGCCTGCCGCCTGCCGCCCGCCGCCTGCCGCCTGTCGCCCGCCGCCTGCCGCCTGCCGCCTGCCGCCTGGGCCGCCTGCCGCCTGTCGCCTGGGCCGCCTGCCGCCCGCCGCCTGGCCGGGCCTGCCGCCCGCCGCCTGCCGCCCGCCGCCTGCCGCCTGCCGCCTGTTGCCCTGCCCGCTGCCGCCTGCCGCCCGCCGCCTGCCGCCTGTCGCCTGCCGCCTGCCGCCTGCCGCCGCCTGCCGCCCGCTTCGCCTGCCGCCTGCCGCCCGCCGCCCGCCGCCTGCCGCCCGCCGCCTGCCGCCTGCCGCCCGGCCGCCTGCCGTGCCTGTTGCCCGTCGCCTGTTGCCTTTGCCTGCCGCCTGTCAGCCGTTCCGCCGCCCGTCGCCTGCGCCTGCCGCCTGCCGCCTGCCGCCTGCCGCCTGCCGCCTGGTTGCCCGTCGCCTGTCGCCTGTTGCCTGCCGCCTGCCGCCTGTCAGCCCGCCGCCTGCCGCCTGCCGCCTGCCGCCTGCCCGCCGCCTCCGCCTGCCGCCTGTCAGCCTGGGCCGCCCGCCGCCGTGTCGCCTGCCGCCTGTTGCCTTTGCCTTTGCCGTTGCCTGTTGCCTGTTGCCTGTTGCCTGTCGCCTGTTGCCTGTCAGTCTGCCGCCTGCCGCCTGGTTGCCTGCCGCCTGTCGCCTGCCGCCCGTCAGTGTTGCCTGTCGCCTGTTGCCTGTTGCTCTGTTGCTCTGTCGCTGTTGCCTGCCGCCTGCTGCCTGCCGGGTTGCCCGTTGCCTGGCCGTCCTGCCAGCCTCGCCGCCTGTCGCCTGTCGCCTGTCGCCTGCCGCCTGCCGCCTGCCGCCTGCCGCCTGGGCCGCCTGCCGCCCGCCGCCTGGCCGCCTGCCAGGCCTGCCGCCTGTTGCCTGCCTCTGCCGCCCCGCCTGTGCCTGCCGCCTGTTGCCTTTTGCCTGTTGCCTCAGCCTGCCGCCTGCCGCCTGCCGCCCTGTTGCCTGTCAGCCCGTGCCTGCCGCCTGTTGCCCGCCGCCTGCCGCCTGCCGCCTGCCGCTGCCTGCCGTCGCCTGCCGCCCGCCGCCCGCCCGCCGCTCGCCGCCTGCCGCCTGTCGCCCGCCGCCTGCCGCCTGCCGCCTGCCGCCTGCCGCCTGCCGCCCGCCGCCCGCCGCCCGCCTGCCGCCCGCCAGCCTGCCGCCCGCCGCCTGCCGCCCGCCGCCTGCCGCCCGCCGCCTGCCGCCTGCCGCCTGCCGCCTGCCGCCCGCCGCCTGCCGCCCGCCGCCTGCCGCCTGCCGCCCGCCGCCTGCCAGCCTGCCGCCTGCCGCCCGCCGCCTGCCGCCCGCCGCCCGCCGCCTGCCGCCTGCCCGCCGCCTGCCGCCTGCCGCCCGCCGCCTGCCGCCTGCCGCCTGCCGCCTGGCTGCCGCCCGTCGCCGCCTGCCGCCTCGCCGCCTGCCGCCTGTGCCTGCCGCCGCCGCCTGCCGCCTGCCGCCTGCCGCCTGCCGCCCGCCGCCTGCCGCCTGTTGCCTGTCCGCCCGCCGCCTGCCGCCCGCCGCCTGCCGCCTGCCGCCTGCCGCCCGCCGCCTGCCGCCTGCCGCCTGCCGCCTGCCGCCTGCCGCCCGCCGCCTGTCGCCTGCCGCCTGCCGCCTGCCGCCGCCTGTTGCCTGCCGCCTGCCGCCTGCCGCCTGCCGCCTGCCGCCTGCCAGCCTGCCGCCTGCCGCCTGCCTGCCTGCCTGTTGCCTGTTGCCTGCCGCCTGCCGCCTGCCAGCCTGCCGCCTGCCGCCTGCCGCCTGCCGCCTGCCGCCTGTCGCCTGCCGCCTGCCGCCTGCCGCCTGCCGCCTGCCGCCTGCCGCCCGCCGCCCGCCGCCTGCCGCCTGCCGCCTGCCGCCTGTCGCCTGCCGCCTGCCGCCTGTCGCCTGCCGCCTGCCGCCTGCCGCCCGGTTGCTGCCGTCAGCCTGCCGCCTGCTGCCTGCCGCCTGCCGCCTGCCGCCTGCCGCCTGTCGCCTGCCGCCTGCCGCCTGCCGCCTGCCGCCTGCCGCCTGGCCCGCCTGCCGCCTGCCGCCTGCTGCCTGCCGCCCGCCGCCTGTTACCTGTTGCCTGTTGCCTGCGCCTGCCGCCCGCCGTTGCCTGCCGTTGCCGGCCGCCTGCCGCCCGCCGCCCGTCGCCTGCCGCCTGCCGCCTTGCCTGCCTGCCGCCTGCCGCCTGCGCCTGCCGCCCGCCGCCTGCCGCCTGTCGCCTGCCGCCTGCCGCCTGCCGCCCGCCGCCTGCCGCCTGCCGCCTGCCGCCTGCCGCCTGTCGCCTGTCGCCTGCCTGGCCTGCCGCCTGCCGCCTGCCGCCTGCCGCCTGCTGCCTGCCGCCTGCCGCCTGCCGCCTGTGCCTGCCGCCTGCCGCCTGCCGCCTGCCGCCTGCCGCCTGCCGCCTGCCGCCTGCCGCCTGCCGCCCGCCGCCTGTCGCCTGCCGCCTGCCGCCTGTTGCCTGCGCCCGCCGCCTGCCGCCTGTCGCCTGCCGCCTGCCGCTGTTGCCTGCCGCTTGCCGCCTGCCGCCTGCCGCCTGTCGCCTGCC
This sequence comes from Drosophila eugracilis, assembly GCF_018153835.1. Lineage (NCBI taxonomy): Eukaryota > Metazoa > Arthropoda > Insecta > Diptera > Drosophilidae > Drosophila > Drosophila eugracilis. Next base: position 6,701 of record NW_024573751.1, on the reverse strand, counting down.
GCCTGTCGCCTGCGCCGCCTGTCCGCCTGCCGCCTGCCGCCTGCCGCCTGCCGCCTGCTGCCTGCCGCCTGCCGCCTGCTGCCTGCCGCCTGCTGCCTGTCAGCCTGTCGCCTGCCGCCTGCCGCCTGTCGCCTGCCGCCGCTCCGCCTGCCGCCTGCCGCCTGTCGCCTGCCGCCTGCCGCCGCCTGCCGCCTGCCGCCTGCTGCCTGCTGCCTGTCGCCTGCTGCCTGCCGCCTGCCGCCTGCCGCCTGCCGCCTGCCGCCTGTCGCCCGCCGCCTGCCGCCTGCCGCCTGCCGCCTGTCGCCTGGCCGCCTGTCAGCCTGCCGCCTGCCGCCCGCCGCCTGCCGCCTGCCGCCCGCCGCCTGCCGCCCGCCGCCTGTCGCCTGCCGCCCTGCCTGCCTGCCGCCTGTCGCCTGTTGCCTGCCGCCTGCCGCCTGTTGCCTGCCGCCTGCCGCCTGCCGCCTGCTGCCTGCCGCCTGCTGCCTGTTGCCTGTTGCCTGCCAGCCTGCCTGCCGCCTGTTGCCTGCCTGTTGCCTGCTGCCTGCCGCCTGTTGCCTGTTGCCTGTTGCCCTGTTGCCTGTTGCCTGTTGCCTGTTGCCTGTCAGTTGCCGCCTGCCGCCTGTCGCCCGTCGCCTGCCGCCTGCTGCCTGCCGTTGCCTGCCGCCTGCCGCCCGTCGCCTGCCGCCTGCCGCCTGTTGCCTGCCGCCTGCCGCCTGCCGCCTGTTGCCTGCCGCCTGTTGCCCGTCCGCCTGCCGCCTGCCGCCTGCCGCCCGCCGCCCGCCGCCTGTCAGCCTGCCGCCCGCTGCCTGTTGCCTGTCGCCTGTCGCCCGCTGCCTGTCGCCTGTCGCCTGTCGCCCGTCAGCCTGCCGCCTGCCGCCTGCGCCTGCTGCCTGCCGCCTGCCGCCTGTTGCCTGCTGCCTGCTGCCTGTTGGCCTGCCGCCTGCCGCCTGTTGCCTGTTGCCGCCTGCTGCCTGCCGCCTGTTGCCTGCCAGCCGCTTGTCAGCCTGCCGCCTGCCGCCTGTCAGCCTGCCGCTCGCTGCTCGGCCGCCTGTCGCCTTTTCGCTCTGCCGCCCGTCAGCCCGCCGCCTGCTTCGCCTGTCAGCCCGCCGCCTGCCGCCCGCCGCCTGCCGCCCGCCGCCTGCCGCCCGCCGCCTGCCGCCTGCCGCCTCCGCCCGCCGCCCGCCGCCCTGTCAGCCTCGCCTGTTGCCTGCCGCCTGCCGCCTGCTGCCTGTTGCCTGTCGCCTGCCTGCCGTTGCCCGTTGCTTGTCGCCTGCTGCCTGTTGCCTGTCGCCTGCTGCCCGCCGCCTGGTTGCCTGCTGCCTGCCTGTTGCCTGTTGCCTGCTGCCTGTTGCCTGTTGCCTGTCGCCTGCCGCCTGTTGCCTGTCGCCTGCCGCCTGTTGCCTGTTGCCTGTTGCCTGTTGCCTGTTGCCTGCTGCCTGCTGCCTGTCGCCTGCTGCCTGCCGCCTGCCGCCTGTCTTGCCGCCTGCCGCCTGTCGCCTGCCGCCTGCCGCCTGCCGCCTGTCGCCCGCCGCCTGCCGCCCGCCGCCTGCCGCCTGCCGCCTGCCGCCCGTCGCCCGCCGCCCGCCTAGCCTGCCGCCTGTCAGCCTGCCGCCTGCCGCCTGCCGCCTGGGTTGCCTGCCGCCTGCGCCTGCCTGTTGCCTGGTGCCTGCCTTTTGCCTGCCGCCTGCTGCCTGCTGCCTGTTGCCTGCCGTCTGGCCTGCCGCCTGTTGCCTGTTGCCTGCCTGTTGCCTTTGCCTGCCGCTGCCTGTGCCTGCCTGTCGCCTGTTGCCTGCCGCCTGTTGCCTGTCGCCTGCTGCCTGCCGCCTGCCGCCTGCCGCCTGCCGCCTGCCGCCTGCCGCCTGCCGCCTGCCGCCTGCCGCCCGCCGCCTGCCGCCTGCCGCCTGCCGCCTGCCCTGCCGCCTGCCGCCGTTGCCTGTCGCCTGTTGCCTGCCGCCTGCTGCCTGCCTGCCTGCTGCCTGGGGCCTGGTCTGCCGCCCGTTGCCTGTCGCCTGTCGCCTGTCAGCTTGCCTGCCGCCTGTTGCCTGCCGCCTGCCGCCTGCCGCCTGTCGCCTGCCGCCTGCCGCCTGCCGCCTGCCGCCCGCCGCCTGCCGCCTGCCGCCTGCCGCCTGCCGGCCTGCCGCCCGCCGCCTGCCGCCTGCCGCCTGCCGCCTGCCGCCTGCTTCGCCTGCCGCCTGCCGCCTGCCGCCCGCCAGCCTGTCGCCTGCTGCCTGTTAGCCCGCCGCCTGCCGCCTGCCGCCTGCCGCCTTCCGCCCGCCGCCTGCCGCCCGCCGCCTGCCGCCTGCTTCGCCTGCCGCCCGCCGCCTGCCGCCTGCCGCCGCCTGCCGCCTGGGCCGCCTGCCGCCTGCCGCCTGCCGCCCGCCGCCTGCCGCCTGCCGCCTGCCGCCTGCCGCCTGTTGCCTGCTTGCCTGCCGCCTGCCCGCCTCCGCCTGTCAGCTCCGCCGCCTGCCGCCTGTCGCCTGCTGCCTGTTGCCTGCCGCCTGCCGCCTGTCGCCTGCCGCCTGCCGCCTGCCGCCTGCCGCCTGCCGCCTGTCGCCTGCCGCCTGCCGCCTGTCGCCTGCCGCCCTGTCAGCCTGCCGCCTGCCGCCTGTCGCCTGCCGCCCGCCGCCTGCCGCCTGTCGCCTGCTGCCTGCCGCCTGGTGCCTGCCGCCTGCCGCCTGCCGCCCGTCGCCTGCCGCCTGCCGCCTGCCGCCCGTTGCCGCCTGCCGCCTGCCGCCTGCCGCCCTGCCGCCTGCCGCCTGCCGCCTGCCAGCCTGCTGCCTGCCGCCCGCCGCCTGCCGCCTGCCGCCTGCCGCCTGCCGCCTGCTGCCGCCCGCCGCCTGCCGCCTGCCTGTTGCCTGCCGCCTGCCGCCTGTCGCCTGCCGCCTGCCGCCTGTTGCCTGCCGCCTGTCGCCTGTTGCCTGTTGCCTGCCGCCTGTCGCCTGCGCCTGTCGCCTGCCGCCTGCCGCCTGTTGCCTGTTGCCTGTTGCCCGTCGCGCCTGCCGCCCGTCAGCCTGCCGCCTGCCGCCCGTCAGCCCGCCGCCTGCCGCCCGCCAGCCTGCCGCCCGCCGCCTGCCGCCCGTCGCCTGCCGCCTGCCGCCTGCCGCCTGCTGCCTGTTGCCCGCCGCCCGCCGCCTGCCGCCTGTTGCCTGCCGCCTGCTGCCTGTTGCCTGTCGCCTGCCGCCTGTCGCCTGTTGCCTGCCGCCTGCCGCCTGTCGCCCGCCGCCTGTTGCCTCCGCCCGCAGCCTGCCGCCTGCCGGCCTGCCGCCTGCCGCCTGTGCCGCCGCCTGTCGCCTGCGCCTGCCGCCTGTTGCCTGTTGCCTGTCGCCTGCCGCCTGCCGCCTGCCGCCTGCTGTCGCTGCGCCTGCGCCCGCCGGCCTGTCGCCTGTGCCTGCCGCCTGCTTGCCTGCCGCCTGCCTTGCCTGTCGCCTGTTGCCTCTGCCTGTTGCCTGTCGCCTGTCTGCCTGTTGCCTGTCGCCTGTTGCCTGTTGCCTGTCGCCCGCCGCCTGCCTTGCCTGCCGCCTGTTGCCTGCTGCCTGCCGCCTTGTCGCCTGCCTGTTGCCAGTTGCCTGCCTGCCGCCTGTCGCCTGCTGCCTGTTGCCCCTGCTGCCTGTTGCCTGCCGCCTGCCGCCTGCCGCCTGCTGCCTGCCGTCTGCCTGTTGCCCGCTAGCCTGCCGCCTGCCGCCTGTTGCCTGCCGCCTGCCGCCTGTTGCCTGCCGCCTGCTGCCTGCCGCCTGTCGCCTGCCGCCCGCCGCCTGCCGCCGCTGCCGCCTGCTGCCCGCCGCCTGCCGCCTTCGCCCTGTCGCCTGTTGCCTGCCGCCTGCCGCCTGCCGCCTGCCGCCTGCCGCCTGCCGCCTGCCGCCTGCCGCCCGCCGCCTGTGCCTGCCGCCCGCCGCCTGCCGCCTGCCGCCTGCCGCCTGCCTGCTCCGCCGCCTGCCGCCTGCCGCCTGCCGCCCGCCGCCTGCCTTTGTCAGCCTGCCGCCTGCTGCCTGTGCCTGCCGCCTGCTTGCCTGCCGCCTGCCTGCCGCCTGCCGCCTGCCGCCTGTTGCCTGCCGCTTGCCTGCCGCCTGTCGCCTGTTGCCCGTTGCCTGCCGCCTGTCGCCTGCCGCCTGGGTCAGCCTGCTGCCTGCCGCCTGCCGCCTGCTGCCTGCCGCCTGTCGCCTGCCGCCTGCTGCCCGTTGCCTGTCGCCTGCCGCCCGTCAGCCTGCCGCCTGTCGCCTGCCGCCCGTCGCCCGCCGCCCGCCGCCCGCTGCCTGTTGCCCGTCGCCTGTCGCCTGCCCCGCCGCCTGCCGCCCGTCGCCTGCCGCCTGCCGCCTGTCGCCTGCCGCCCGTTGCCTGTTGCCTGTCGCCTGCCGCCTGCCGCCCGTTGCCTGTTGCCTGCTCCTGTTGCCTGCTGCCTGTTGCCTGCCCTGCTTGTGCCTGTTGCCTGCCTCTGTTTGTTGCCTGTTGCCTGCCGCCTGTTGCCTGTTGCCTGCTGCCTGCCGCCTGTTAAGCCTGTCGCCTGCCTGTTGCCTGTCGCCTGTTGCCTGTTGCCTGTTGCCTGTTGCCTGTTGCCTGTTGCCTGTTGCCTGTTGCCTTGCCTTTTGCCTGCCGCCTTGCTGCCTGTTGCCTGCCGCCTGTCGCCTGCGCCTGTGCCTGCCGCCTGTTGCCTGCCGCCTGCTGCCTGCCGCCTGTTGCCTGTTGCCTGTTGCCTGTTGCCTGCTGCCTGCTCGCCTGTCGCCTGTTGCCTGTTGCCTGCCGCCTGGTTCGCCTGTTGCTCTGTTGCCTGCCGCCTGCTGCCTGCCGTCGCCTGCCGCCTGCCGCCTGCCGCCTGCCGCCCGTCCGCCTGCCGCCTGTCGCCTGCCGCCTGCCGCCTGCCGCCTGCCGCCTGCTGCCCCTGCCGCCTGCCGCCCGCTGCCTGCCGCCTCGTCAGCCTGCCGCCTCGCCTGCCGCCTGCCGCCTGCCGCCTGCCGCCTGCCGCTTGCCTGCTTCGCCTGTCGCCTGCCGCCTGTTGCCGCCTGCTGCCTGCCGCCTTGCCGCCCGCCGCCTGTCAGCCTGCCGCCTGTCGCCTGCCGCTCCGCCTGCCGCCTGTCGCCCGCCGCCTGCCGCCTGCCGCCTGCCGCCTGCCGCCCTGCCGCCTGCCGCCTGCCGCCTGCCGCCTGCCGCCTGCCGCCTGCCGCCTGGCCGCCTGCCGCCTGCCGCCTGCCGTCTGCCGCCGCCAGCCGCCTGCCGCCTGCGCCTGCCGCCTGCCGCCTGCCGCCTGCCGCCTGTTACCTGCCGCCTGTCGCCTGTTGCCTGTTGCCTGTTGCCTGTCTGCAGCCTGTTGCCTGCTGCTCTGTTGCCTGTTTGTTGCTCTGTTGCCTGTTGCTCTGTGTGCCTGTTGCTCTGTTGCCTGTTGCCTGTTGCCTGTTGCCTGTTGCCTGCCGTTTGCCGCCTGTTGCCTGTTGCCTGTTGCCTCTTGTTGCCTGTTGCTTGTTGCCTGTTGCCTGTTCCCTGTGTTCGCCTGCTCCTGCCGCCTGCGCCTGCCGCCTGTCTGCTGCCTGCCGCCTGCCGCCCGCCGCCCGCCGCCCGCCGCCTGCCGCCTGCCGCCTGCCGCCTGCCGCCTGCCGCCGCCGCCTGCCGCCCCGCCGCCTGCCGCCTGCCGCCGCCTGCCGCCTGCCGCCCGCTGCCTGCCGCCTGCCGCCTGTCGCCTGCCGCCTGTCAGCCTGCCGCCTGTTGCCTGCCGCCTGTTGCCTGTTGCCTGTCGCCTGTTGCCTGAATGCCGGCCGCCCGCCGCCTGCCTGTCGCCTGCCGCCAGCCGCCTGCCCTGCCGCCTGCCGCCCGCCGCCTGCCAGCCTGCTGCCTGCCGCCTGCCGCCTGTCAGCCCTGCTGCCTGTCAGCCTGTCGCCTGTCAGCCCGCCGCCCGCCGCCCGCCGCCCGCCGCCCGCCGCCTGCCGCCTGCCGCCTGTTGCCTGTTGCCTGACTGTTTGTTGTTTGTTGTTTGTTGCCTGTTAGTTTGCTGTTTGTTGTTTGTTGCTGTTGTTTGTGCTGTTTGCTGTTTGTGTTGTTTGTGCCACCTGCCTGCCTGTTGCCTGCTGCGCCTGGGCTGCCTGTTGCCCTAGCCGCCTGCCGCCTGCTGCCTGGCCGTTGCTGCCTGCTGCCTGCTGCCTGGCCGTCTGCTGCCTGCTGCTCTGCGTTTGTTGCCTGTTGCCTGCTGCCTGTTGCTGCCTGCCGCCTGCCGCCTGCCGCCTGCCGCCTGCCGCCTGCCGCCTGCTGCCTGCTGCCTGTCTGCCTGCCGCCTGTTGCCGCTGTTTGGTTGGCCTGCCGGCCTGCTGCCTGTTGCCTGCCCTGCTCTGTTGCCTGTTGCCCGCTGCCTGTTGCCTGCTGCCTGCTGCCTGCTTGCCTGCCTGTCGCCTGGTGCCTCCGCCTGCCGCCTGTCAGCCTGCCGCCCGCCAAGCCTGCCGCCTGCCGCCTGCCGCCTGTCGCCTGCCGCCTGCTGCCTGCCGCCTGTTGTCGCCTTGCCGCCTGCTGCCTGTTGCCTGTTGCCGGTCCTGCCTGTTGCCTGTTGCCTGTTGCCTGTTGCCTGGTGCCGCCTGCTGCCTGCTGCTCGCTGCTGCCTGTTGCCTGGGTTGTTTGTTGCCTGCTGTTTGCTGTTTGTTGCTTGTTGTTTGCTGTTTGTTGTTTGTTGTTTGTTAGTTCTGCCGTCTGCCGCCTGTTGCCTGTTGCCTGTTGCCTGTTGCTCTGTT
>NW_024573750.1:0-17141 GCF_018153835.1 Drosophila eugracilis | reverse complement strand
GTTAAATTTCTAACAAAACTGCATTCACAGCTAAAATTCCGGAATTTTGATCCATTTCTCAAAAAATGGACGATATTCCCGTTATCAAATATGCCAACTTAAATTTTCCCATTTTTTCTAATTTAAGTTGCAGTATTATTGCTATAACTAAGCCAATAGTTACTCGAATCTGGAATGGCATATCTCGTTCGATTCCTTGTTAAATTTCTAACAAAACTGCATTCACAGCTAAAATTGCGAATTTTGATCCATTTCTCGCGAAAAATGGACGATTTTCCCGTTATCAAATATGCCAACTTAAATTTTTTCCTTTTTTCCTAATTTAAGTTGCAGTATTATTGCTATAACTAAGCCAATAGTTACTCGAATCTGGAATGGCATATCTCGTTCGATTCCTTGTTAAATTTCTAACAAAACTGCATTCACAGCTAAAATTGCGAATTTTGATCCATTTCTCGCAAAAATGGACGATATTACCGTTATCAAATATGCCAACTTAAATTTTCCCATTTTTCCTAATTTAAGTTGCAGTATTATTGCTATAACTAAGCCAATAGTTACTCGAATCTGGAATGGCATATCTCGTTCGATTCCTTGTTAAATTTCTAACAAAACTGCATTCACAGCTAAAATTGCGAATTTTGATCCATTTCTCGCAAAAATGGACGATTTTCCCGTTATTAAATATGTGATATTTGGTTTAACCATTTTTCCTAATTTAACTGGCAGTATTACGGCTATAACTAAGCCAATAGTTACTCGAATCTGGAATGGCATACCTCGTTCGATTCCTTGTTAAATTTCTAACAAAACTGCATTCACAGCTAAAATTCCGAATTTTGATCCAATTCTCGCAAAAATGGACGATATTACCGTTATCAAATATGCCAACTTAAATTTTCCCATTTTTCCTAATTTAAGTTGCAGTATTATTGCTATAACTAAGCCAATAGTTACTCGAATCTGGAATGGCATATCTCGTTCGATTCCTTGTTAAATTTCTAACAAAACTGCATTCACAGCTAAAATTGCGAATTTTGATCCATTTCTCGCAAAAATGGACGATATTCCCGTTATCAAATATGCCAACTTAAATTTTCCCATTTTTCCTAATTTAAGTTGCAGTATTATTGCTATAACTAAGCCAATAGTTACTCGAATCTGGAATGGCATATCTCGTTCGATTCCTTGTTAAATTTCTAACAAAACTGCATTCACAGCTAAAATTGCGAATTTTGATCCATTTCTCGCAAAAATGGACGATTTTACCGTTATCAAATATGCCAACTTAAATTTTCCCATTTTTCCTAATTTAAGTTGCAGTATTATTGCTATAACTAAGCCAATAGTTACTCGAATCTGGAATGGCATATCTCGTTCGATTCCTTGTTAAATTTCTAACAAAACTGCATTCACAGCTAAAATTGCGAATTTTGATCCATTTCTCGCAAAAATGGACGATATTCCCGTTATCAAATATGCCAACTTAAATTTTCCCATTTTTCCTAATTTAAGTTGCAGTATTATTGCTATAACTAAGCCAATAGTTACTCGAATCTGGAATGGCATATCTCGTTCGATTCCTTGTTAAATTTCTAACAAAACTGCATTCACAGCTAAAATTGCGAATTTTGATCCATTTCTCGCAAAAATGGACGATATTACCGTTATCAAATATGCCAACTTAAATTTTCCCATTTTTCCTAATTTAAGTTGCAGTATTATTGCTATAACTAAGCCAATAGTTACTCGAATCTGGAATGGCATATCTCGTTCGATTCCTTGTTAAATTTCTAACAAAACTGCATTCACAGCTAAAATTGCGAATTTTGATCCATTTCTCGCAAAAATGGACGATATTACCCGTTATCAAATATGCCAACTTAAATTTTCCCATTTTTCCTAATTTAAGTTGCAGTATTATTGCTATAACTAAGCCAATAGTTACTCGAATCTGGAATGGCATATCTCGTTCGATTCCTTGTTAAATTTCTAACAAAACTGCATTCACAGCTAAAATTCCGAATTTTGATCCATTTCTCGCAAAAATGGACGATATTCCCGTTATCAAATATGCCAACTTAAATTTTCCCATTTTTCCTAATTTAAGTTGCAGTATTATTGCTATAACTAAGCCAATAGTTACTCGAATCTGGAATGGCATATCTCGTTCGATTCCTTGTTAAATTTCTAACAAAACTGCATTCACAGCTAAAATTGCGAATTTTGATCCATTTCTCGCAAAAATGGACGATTTTACCCGTTATCAAATATGCCAACTTAAATTTTCCCATTTTTCCTAATTTAAGTTGCAGTATTATTGCTATAACTAAGCCAATAGTTACTCGAATCTGGAATGGCATATCTCGTTCGATTCCTTGTTAAATTTCTAACAAAACTGCATTCACAGCTAAAATTGCCGAATTTTGATCCATTTCTCGCAAAAATGGACGATTTTCCCGTTATCAAATATGCCAACTTAAATTTTCCCATTTTTCCTAATTTAAGTTGCAGTATTATTGCTATAACTAAGCCAATAGTTACTCGAATCTGGAATGGCATATCTCGTTCGATTCCTTGTTAAATTTCTAACAAAACTGCATTCACAGCTAAAATTGCGAATTTTGATCCATTTCTCGCGAAAATGGACGATATTACCGTTATCAAATATGCCAACTTAAATTTTCCCATTTTTCCTAATTTAAGTTGCAGTATTATTGCTATAACTAAGCCAATAGTTACTCGAATCTGGAATGGCATATCTCGTTCGATTCCTTGTTAAATTTCTAACAAAACTGCATTCACAGCTAAAATTGCGAATTTTGATCCATTTCTCGCAAAAATGGACGATTTTCCCGTTATCAAATATGCCAACTTAAATTTTCCCATTTTTCCTAATTTAAGTTGCAGTATTATTGCTATAACTAAGCCAATAGTTACTCGAATCTGGAATGGCATATCTCGTTCGATTCCTTGTTAAATTTCTAACAAAACTGCATTCACAGCTAAAATTGCGAATTTTGATCCATTTCTCGCAAAAATGGACGATATTCCCGTTATCAAATATGCCAACTTAAATTTTCCCATTTTTCCTAATTTAAGTTGCAGTATTATTGCTATAACTAAGCCAATAGTTACTCGAATCTGGAATGGCATATCTCGTTCGATTCCTTGTTAAATTTCTAACAAAACTGCATTCACAGCTAAAATTCCGAATTTTGATCCATTTCTCGCAAAAATGGACGATTTTCCCGTTATCAAATATGCCAACTTAAATTTTCCCATTTTTCCTAATTTAAGTTGCAGTATTATTGCTATAACTAAGCCAATAGTTACTCGAATCTGGAATGGCATATCTCGTTCGATTCCTTGTTAAATTTCTAACAAAACTGCATTCACAGCTAAAATTCCGAATTTTGATCCATTTCTCGCAAAAATGGATGATATTACCCGTTATCAAATATGCCAACTTAAATTTTCCCATTTTTCCTAATTTAAGTTGCAGTATTATTGCTATAACTAAGCCAATAGTTACTCGAATCTGGAATGGCATATCTCGTTCGATTCCTTGTTAAATTTCTAACAAAACTGCATTCACAGCTAAAATTGCGAATTTTGATCCATTTCTCGCGAAAAATGGACGATATTTTACCGTTATCAAATATGCCAACTTAAATTTTCCCATTTTTTCTAATTTAAGTTGCAGTATTATTGCTATAACTAAGCCAATAGTTACTCGAATCTGGAATGGCATATCTCGTTCGATTCCTTGTTAAATTTCTAACAAAACTGCATTCACAGCTAAAATTCCGAATTTTGATCCATTTCTCGCAAAAATGGACGATATTACCGTTATCAAATATGCCAACTTAAATTTTCCCATTTTTCCTAATTTAAGTTGCAGTATTATTGCTATAACTAAGCCAATAGTTACTCGAATCTGGAATGGCATATCTCGTTCGATTCCTTGTTAAATTTCTAACAAAACTGCATTCACAGCTAAAATTCCGAATTTTGATCCATTTCTCGCAAAAATGGACGATATTACCGTTATCAAATATGCCAACTTAAATTTTCCCATTTTTCCTAATTTAAGTTGCAGTATTATTGCTATAACTAAGCCAATAGTTACTCGAATCTGGAATGGCATATCTCGTTCGATTCCTTGTTAAATTTCTAACAAAACTGCATTCACAGCTAAAATTCCGAATTTTGATCCATTTCTCGCAGAAAATGGACGATATTACCGTTATCAAATATGCCAACTTAAATTTTCCCATTTTTCCTAATTTAAGTTGCAGTATTATTGCTATAACTAAGCCAATAGTTACTCGAATCTGGAATGGCATATCTCGTTCGATTCCTTGTTAAATTTCTAACAAAACTGCATTCACAGCTAAAATTCCGAATTTTGATCCATTTCTCGCAAAAATGGACGATTTTCCCGTTATCAAATATGCCAACTTAAATTTTCCCATTTTTCCTAATTTAAGTTGCAGTATTATTGCTATAACTAAGCCAATAGTTACTCGAATCTGGAATGGCATATCTCGTTCGATTCCTTGTTAAATTTCTAACAAAACTGCATTCACAGCTAAAATTGCGAATTTTGATCCATTTCTCGCAAAAATGGACGATATTCCCGTTATCAAATATGCCAACTTAAATTTTCCCATTTTTCCTAATTTAAGTTGCAGTATTATTACTATAACTAAGCCAATAGTTACTCGAATCTGGAATGGCATATCTCGTTCGATTCCTTGTTAAATTTCTAACAAAACTGCATTCACAGCTAAAATTCCGAATTTTGATCCATTTCTCGCGAAAATGGACGATATTACCGTTATCAAATATGCCAACTTAAATTTTCCCATTTTTCCTAATTTAAGTTGCAGTATTATTGCTATAACTAAGCCAATAGTTACTCGAATCTGGAATGGCATATCTCGTTCGATTCCTTGTTAAATTTCTAACAAAACTGCATTCACAGCTAAAATTGCGAATTTTGATCCATTTCTCGCAAAAATGGACGATTTTCCCGTTATCAAATATGCCAACTTAAATTTTCCCATTTTTCCTAATTTAAGTTGCAGTATTATTGCTATAACTAAGCCAATAGTTACTCGAATCTGGAATGGCATATCTCGTTCGATTCCTTGTTAAATTTCTAACAAAACTGCATTCACAGCTAAAATTCCGAATTTTGATCCATTTCTCGCGAAAATGGACGATATTACCGTTATCAAATATGCCAACTTAAATTTTCCCATTTTTCCTAATTTAAGTTGCAGTATTATTGCTATAACTAAGCCAATAGTTACTCGAATCTGGAATGGCATATCTCGTTCGATTCCTTGTTAAATTTCTAACAAAACTGCATTCACAGCTAAAATTGCGAATTTTGATCCATTTCTCGCAAAAATGGACGATATTCCCGTTATCAAATATGCCAACTTAAATTTTCCCATTTTTCCTAATTTAAGTTGCAGTATTATTGCTATAAAACTAAGCCAATAGTTACTCGAATCTGGAATGGCATATCTCGTTCGATTCCTTGTTAAATTTCTAACAAAACTGCATTCACAGCTAAAATTGCGAATTTTGATCCATTTCTCGCAAAAAATGGACGATTTTCCCGTTATCAAATATGCCAACTTAAATTTTCCCATTTTTCCTAATTTAAGTTGCAGTATTATTGCTATAACTAAGCCAATAGTTACTCGAATCTGGAATGGCATATCTCGTTCGATTCCTTGTTAAATTTCTAACAAAACTGCATTCACAGCTAAAATTCCGAATTTTGATCCAATTCTCGCGAAAATGGACGATATTACCGTTATCAAATATGCCAACTTAAATTTTCCCATTTTTCCTAATTTAAGTTGCAGTAATATTGCTATAACTAAGCCAATAGTTACTCGAATCTGGAATGGCATATCTCGTTCGATTCCTTGTTAAATTTCTAACAAAACTGCATTCACAGCTAAAATTCCGAATTTTGATCCATTTCTCGCGAAAATGGACGATATTACCGTTATCAAATATGCCAACTTAAATTTTCCCATTTTCTCCTAAATTTAAGTTGCAGTATTATTGCTATAACTAAGCCAATAGTTACTCGAATCTGGAATGGCATATCTCGTTCGATTCCTTGTTAAATTTCTAACAAAACTGCATTCACAGCTAAAATTTCGAATTTTGATCCATTTCTCGCAAAAATGGACGATATTTCCCGTTATCAAATATGCCAACTTAAATTTTCCCATTTTTCCTAATTTAAGTTGCAGTATTATTGCTATAACTAAGCCAATAGTTACTCGAATCTGGAATGGCATATCTCGTTCGATTCCTTGTTAAATTTCTAACAAAACTGCATTCACAGCTAAAATTCCGAATTTTGATCCATTTCTCAAAGCAAAAATGAAAAGACGATATTACCGTTATCAAATATGCCAACTTAAATTTTCCCATTTTTCCTAATTTAAGTTGCAGTATTATTGCTATAACTAAGCCAATAGTTACTCGAATCTGGAATGGCATATCTCGTTCGATTCCTTGTTAAATTTCTAACAAAACTGCATTCACAGCTAAAATTCCGAATTTTGATCCATTTCTCGCAAAAATGGACGATATTACCCGTTATCAAATATGCCAACTTAAATTTTCCCATTTCTCCTAATTTAAGTTGCAGTATTATTGCTATAACTAAGCCAATAGTTACTCGAATCTGGAATGGCATATCTCGTTCGATTCCTTGTTAAATTTCTAACAAAACTGCATTCACAGCTAAAATTCCGAATTTTGATCCATTTCTCGCAAAAATGGACGATATTACCGTTATCAAATATGCCAACTTAAATTTTCCCATTTTTCCTAATTTAAGTTGCAGTATTATTGCTATAACTAAGCCAATAGTTACTCGAATCTGGAATGGCATATCTCGTTCGATTCCTTGTTAAATTTCTAACAAAACTGCATTCACAGCTAAAATTCCGAATTTTGATCCAATTCTCGCAAAAATGGACGATATTAACCGTTATCAAATATGCCAACTTAAATTTTCCCATTTTTCCTAATTTAAGTTGCAGTATTATTGCTATAACTAAGCCAATAGTTACTCGAATCTAGAATGGCATATCTCGTTCGATTCCTTGTTAAATTTCTAACAAAACTGCATTCACAGCTAAAATTCCGAATTTTGATCCAATTTCTCGCGAAAATGGACGATATTACCGTTATCAAATATGCCAACTTAAATTTTCCCATTTTTCCTAATTTAAGTTGCAGTATTATTGCTATAACTAAGCCAATAGTTACTCGAATCTGGAATGGCATATCTCGTTCGATTCCTTGTTAAATTTCTAACAAAACTGCATTCACAGCTAAAATTCCGAATTTTGATCCAATTCTCGCGAAAATGGACGATATTACCGTTATCAAATATGCCAACTTAAATTTTCCCATTTTTCCTAATTTAAGTTGCAGTATTATTGCTATAACTAAGCCAATAGTTACTCGAATCTGGAATGGCATATCTCGTTCGATTCCTTGTTAAATTTCTAACAAAACTGCATTCACAGCTAAAATTCCGAATTTTGATCCATTTCTCGCAAAAATGGACGATATTACCGTTATCAAATATGCCAACTTAAATTTTCCCATTTTTCCTAATTTAAGTTGCAGTATTATTGCTATAACTAAGCCAATAGTTACTCGAATCTGGAATGGCATATCTCGTTCGATTCCTTGTTAAATTTCTAACAAAACTGCATTCACAGCTAAAATTCCGAATTTTGATCCAATTCTCGCAAAAATGGACGATATTCCCGTTATCAAATATGCCAACTTAAATTTTCCCATTTTTCCTAATTTAAGTTGCAGTATTATTGCTATAACTAAGCCAATAGTTACTCGAATCTGGAATGGCATATCTCGTTCGATTCCTTGTTAAATTTCTAACAAAACTGCATTCACAGCTAAAATTCCGAATTTTGATCCAATTTCTCGCAAAAATGGACGATATTACCGTTATCAAATATGCCAACTTAAATTTTCCCATTTTTCCTAATTTAAGTTGCAGTATTATTGCTATAACTAAGCCAATAGTTACTCGAATCTGGAATGGCATATCTCGTTCGATTCCTTGTTAAATTTCTAACAAAACTGCATTCACAGCTAAAATTGCGAATTTTGATCCATTTCTCGCAAAAATGGACGATTTTCCCGTTATCAAATATGCCAACTTAAATTTTCCCATTTTTCCTAATTTAAGTTGCAGTATTATTGCTATAACTAAGCCAATAGTTACTCGAATCTGGAATGGCATATCTCGTTCGATTCCTTGTTAAATTTCTAACAAAACTGCATTCACAGCTAAAATTCCGAATTTTGATCCATTTCTCGCGAAAATGGACGATATTACCGTTATCAAATATGCCGCAACTTAAATTTTCCCATTTTTCCTAATTTAAGTTGCAGTATTATTGCTATAACTAAGCCAATAGTTACTCGAATCTGGAATGGCATATCTCGTTCGATTCCTTGTTAAATTTCTAACAAAACTGCATTCACAGCTAAAATTCCGAATTTTGATCCATTTCTCGCAAAAATGGACGATATTACCGTTATCAAATATGCCAACTTAAATTTTCCCATTTTTCCTAATTTAAGTTGCAGTATTATTGCTAATAACTAAGCCAATAGTTACTCGAATCTGGAATGGCATATCTCGTTCGATTCCTTGTTAAATTTCTAACAAAACTGCATTCACAGCTAAAATTGCGAATTTTGATCCATTTCTCGCAAAAATGGACGATTTTCCCGTTATCAAATATGCCAACTTAAATTTTCCCATTTTTCCTAATTTAAGTTGCAGTATTATTGCTATAACTAAGCCAATAGTTACTCGAATCTGGAATGGCATATCTCGTTCGATTCCTTGTTAAATTTCTAACAAAACTGCATTCACAGCTAAAATTCCGAATTTTGATCCATTTCTCGCGAAAATGGACGATATTACCCGTTATCAAATATGCCAACTTAAATTTTCCCATTTTTCCTAATTTAAGTTGCAGTATTATTGCTATAACTAAGCCAATAGTTACTCGAATCTGGAATGGCATATCTCGTTCGATTCCTTGTTAAATTTCTAACAAAACTGCATTCACAGCTAAAATTGCGAATTTTGATCCATTTCTCGCAAAAATGGATGATATTACCCGTTATCAAATATGCCAACTTAAATTTTCCCATTTTTTCCTAATTTAAGTTGCAGTATTATTGCTATAACTAAGCCAATAGTTACTCGAATCTGGAATGGCATATCTCGTTCGATTCCTTGTTAAATTTCTAACAAAACTGCATTCACAGCTAAAATTCCGAATTTTGATCCATTTCTCGCAAAAATGGACGATTTTACCCGTTATCAAATATGCCAACTTAAATTTTCCCATTTCTCCTAATTTAAGTTGCAGTATTATTGCTATAACTAAGCCAATAGTTACTCGAATCTGGAATGGCATATCTCGTTCGATTCCTTGTTAAATTTCTAACAAAACTGCATTCACAGCTAAAATTGCGAATTTTGATCCATTTCTCGCAAAAATGGACGATATTACCCGTTATCAAATATGCCAACTTAAATTTTCCCATTTTTCCTAATTTAAGTTGCAGTATTATTGCTATAACTAAGCCAATAGTTACTCGAATCTGGAATGGCATATCTCGTTCGATTCCTTGTTAAATTTCTAACAAAACTGCATTCACAGCTAAAATTCCGAATTTTGATCCATTTCTCGCAAAAATGGACGATATTACCGTTATCAAATATGCCAACTTAAATTTTCCCATTTTTCCTAATTTAAGTTGCAGTATTATTGCTATAACTAAGCCAATAGTTACTCGAATCTGGAATGGCATATCTCGTTCGATTCCTTGTTAAATTTCTAACAAAACTGCATTCACAGCTAAAATTGCGAATTTTGATCCATTTCTCGCAAAAATGGACGATTTTCCCGTTATCAAATATGCCAACTTAAATTTTCCCATTTTTCCTAATTTAAGTTGCAGTATTATTGCTATAACTAAGCCAATAGTTACTCGAATCTGGAATGGCATATCTCGTTCGATTCCTTGTTAAATTTCTAACAAAACTGCATTCACAGCTAAAATTCCGAATTTTGATCCATTTCTCGCGAAAATGGACGATATTACCGTTATCAAATATTCCAACTTAAATTTTCCCATTTTTCCTAATTTAAGTTGCAGTATTATTGCTATAACTAAGCCAATAGTTACTCGAATCTGGAATGGCATATCTCGTTCGATTCCTTGTTAAATTTCTAACAAAACTGCATTCACAGCTAAAATTCCGAATTTTGATCCATTTCTCGCAAAAATGGACGATTTTCCCGTTATCAAATATGCCAACTTAAATTTTCCCATTTCTCCTAATTTAAGTTGCAGTAATATTGCTATAACTAAGCCAATAGTTACTCGAATCTAGAATGGCATATCTCGTTCGATTCCTTGTTAAATTTCTAACAAAACTGCATTCACAGCTAAAATTGCGAATTTTGATCCATTTCTCGCAAAAATGGACGATTTTCCCGTTATCAAATATGCCAACTTAAATTTTCCCATTTTTCCTAATTTAAGTTGCAGTATTATTGCTATAACTAAGCCAATAGTTACTCGAATCTGGAATGGCATATCTCGTTCGATTCCTTGTTAAATTTCTAACAAAACTGCATTCACAGCTAAAATTCCGAATTTTGATCCATTTCTCGCGAAAAATGGACGATATTCCCGTTATCAAATATGCCAACTTAAATTTTCCCATTTTTCCTAATTTAAGTTGCAGTATTATTGCTATAACTAAGCCAATAGTTACTCGAATCTGGAATGGCATATCTCGTTCGATTCCTTGTTAAATTTCTAACAAAACTGCATTCACAGCTAAAATTCCGAATTTTGATCCATTTCTCGCGAAAAATGGACGATATTACCGTTATCAAATATGCCAACTTAAATTTTCCCATTTTTCCTAATTTAAGTTGCAGTATTATTGCTATAACTAAGCCAATAGTTACTCGAATCTGGAATGGCATATCTCGTTCGATTCCTTGTTAAATTTCTAACAAAACTGCATTCACAGCTAAAATTCCGAATTTTGATCCATTTCTCGCAAAAATGGACGATATTACCGTTATCAAATATGCCAACTTAAATTTTCCCATTTTTCCTAATTTAAGTTGCAGTATTATTGCTATAACTAAGCCAATAGTTACTCGAATCTGGAATGGCATATCTCGTTCGATTCCTTGTTAAATTTCTAACAAAACTGCATTCACAGCTAAAATTGCGAATTTTGATCCATTTCTCGCAAAAATGGACGATTTTCCCGTTATCAAATATGCCAACTTAAATTTTCCCATTTTTCCTAATTTAAGTTGCAGTATTATTGCTATAACTAAGCCAATAGTTACTCGAATCTGGAATGGCATATCTCGTTCGATTCCTTGTTAAATTTCTAACAAAACTGCATTCACAGCTAAAATTGCGAATTTTGATCCATTTCTCGCAAAAATGGACGATTTTCCCGTTATCAAATATGCCAACTTAAATTTTCCCATTTCTCCTAATTTAAGTTGCAGTATTATTGCTATAACTAAGCCAATAGTTACTCGAATCTGGAATGGCATATCTCGTTCGATTCCTTGTTAAATTTCTAACAAAACTGCATTCACAGCTAAAATTCCGAATTTTGATCCATTTCTCGCAAAAATGGACGATATTACCCGTTATCAAATATGCCAACTTAAATTTTCCCATTTTTCCTAATTTAAGTTGCAGTATTATTGCTATAACTAAGCCAATAGTTACTCGAATCTGGAATGGCATATCTCGTTCGATTCCTTGTTAAATTTCTAACAAAACTGCATTCACAGCTAAAATTGCGAATTTTGATCCATTTCTCGCAAAAATGGACGATTTTACCGTTATCAAATATGCCAACTTAAATTTTCCCATTTTTCCTAATTTAAGTTGCAGTATTATTGCTATAACTAAGCCAATAGTTACTCGAATCTGGAATGGCATATCTCGTTCGATTCCTTGTTAAATTTCTAACAAAACTGCATTCACAGCTAAAATTGCGAATTTTGATCCATTTCTCGCGAAAATGGACGATTTTACCCGTTATCAAATATGCCAACTTAAATTTTCCCATTTTTCCTAATTTAAGTTGCAGTATTATTGCTATAACTAAGCCAATAGTTACTCGAATCTGGAATGGCATATCTCGTTCGATTCCTTGTTAAATTTCTAACAAAACTGCATTCACAGCTAAAATTCCGAATTTTGATCCATTTCTCGCGAAAAATGGACGATATTACCCGTTATCAAATATGCCAACTTAAATTTTCCCATTTTTCCTAATTTAAGTTGCAGTATTATTGCTATAACTAAGCCAATAGTTACTCGAATCTGGAATGGCATATCTCGTTCGATTCCTTGTTAAATTTCTAACAAAACTGCATTCACAGCTAAAATTGCGAATTTTGATCCATTTCTCGCGAAAAATGGACGATATTTCCCGTTATCAAATATGCCAACTTAAATTTTCCCATTTTTCCTAATTTAAGTTGCAGTATTATTGCTATAACTAAGCCAATAGTTACTCGAATCTGGAATGGCATATCTCGTTCGATTCCTTGTTAAATTTCTAACAAAACTGCATTCACAGCTAAAATTGCGAATTTTGATCCATTTCTCGCAAAAATGGACGATATTACCGTTATCAAATATGCCAACTTAAATTTTCCCATTTTTCCTAATTTAAGTTGCAGTATTATTGCTATAACTAAGCCAATAGTTACTCGAATCTGGAATGGCATATCTCGTTCGATTCCTTGTTAAATTTCTAACAAAACTGCATTCACAGCTAAAATTGCGAATTTTGATCCATTTCTCGCAAAAATGGACGATATTACCGTTATCAAATATGCCAACTTAAATTTTCCCATTTTTCCTAATTTAAGTTGCAGTATTATTGCTATAACTAAGCCAATAGTTACTCGAATCTGGAATGGCATATCTCGTTCGATTCCTTGTTAAATTTCTAACAAAACTGCATTCACAGCTAAAATTGCGAATTTTGATCCATTTCTCGCAAAAATGGACGATTTTACCGTTATCAAATATGCCAACTTAAATTTTCCCATTTTTCCTAATTTAAGTTGCAGTATTATTGCTATAACTAAGCCAATAGTTACTCGAATCTGGAATGGCATATCTCGTTCGATTCCTTGTTAAATTTCTAACAAAACTGCATTCACAGCTAAAATTGCGAATTTTGATCCATTTCTCGCGAAAATGGACGATATTACCCGTTATCAAATATGCCAACTTAAATTTTCCCATTTTTCCTAATTTAAGTTGCAGTATTATTGCTATAACTAAGCCAATAGTTACTCGAATCTGGAATGGCATATCTCGTTCGATTCCTTGTTAAATTTCTAACAAAACTGCATTCACAGCTAAAATTGCGAATTTTGATCCATTTCTCGCGAAAATGGACGATATTACCGTTATCAAATATGCCAACTTAAATTTTCCCATTTTTCCTAATTTAAGTTGCAGTATTATTGCTATAACTAAGCCAATAGTTACTCGAATCTGGAATGGCATATCTCGTTCGATTCCTTGTTAAATTTCTAACAAAACTGCATTCACAGCTAAAATTGCGAATTTTGATCCATTTCTCGCAAAAATGGACGATATTACCGTTATCAAATATGCCAACTTAAATTTTCCCATTTTTCCTAATTTAAGTTGCAGTATTATTGCTATAACTAAGCCAATAGTTACTCGAATCTGGAATGGCATATCTCGTTCGATTCCTTGTTAAATTTCTAACAAAACTGCATTCACAGCTAAAATTCCGAATTTTGATCCATTTCTCGCAAAAATGGATGATATTACCCGTTATCAAATATGCCAACTTAAATTTTCCCATTTTTCCTAATTTAAGTTGCAGTATTATTGCTATAACTAAGCCAATAGTTACTCGAATCTGGAATGGCATATCTCGTTCGATTCCTTGTTAAATTTCTAACAAAACTGCATTCACAGCTAAAATTCCGAATTTTGATCCATTTCTCGCAAAAATGGACGATATTACCGTTATCAAATATGCCAACTTAAATTTTCCCATTTTTCCTAATTTAAGTTGCAGTATTATTGCTATAACTAAGCCAATAGTTACTCGAATCTGGAATGGCATATCTCGTTCGATTCCTTGTTAAATTTCTAACAAAACTGCATTCACAGCTAAAATTGCGAATTTTGATCCATTTCTCGCAAAAATGGACGATATTACCGTTATCAAATATGCCAACTTAAATTTTCCCATTTCTCCTAATTTAAGTTGCAGTATTATTGCTATAACTAAGCCAATAGTTACTCGAATCTGGAATGGCATATCTCGTTCGATTCCTTGTTAAATTTCTAACAAAACTGCATTCACAGCTAAAATTGCGAATTTTGATCCATTTCTCGCGAAAATGGACGATATTACCGTTATCAAATATGCCAACTTAAATTTTCCCATTTTTCCTAATTTAAGTTGCAGTATTATTGCTATAACTAAGCCAATAGTTACTCGAATCTGGAATGGCATATCTCGTTCGATTCCTTGTTAAATTTCTAACAAAACTGCATTCACAGCTAAAATTCCGAATTTTGATCCATTTCTCGCAAAAATGGACGATTTTACCGTTATCAAATATGCCAACTTAAATTTTCCCATTTTTCCTAATTTAAGTTGCAGTATTATTGCTATAACTAAGCCAATAGTTACTCGAATCTGGAATGGCATATCTCGTTCGATTCCTTGTTAAATTTCTAACAAAACTGCATTCACAGCTAAAATTCCGAATTTTGATCCATTTCTCGCGAAAATGGACGATATTACCCGTTATCAAATATGCCAACTTAAATTTTCCCATTTTTCCTAATTTAAGTTGCAGTATTATTGCTATAACTAAGCCAATAGTTACTCGAATCTGGAATGGCATATCTCGTTCGATTCCTTGTTAAATTTCTAACAAAACTGCATTCACAGCTAAAATTCCGAATTTTGATCCATTTCTCGCAAAAATGGACGATATTACCGTTATCAAATATGCCAACTTAAATTTTCCCATTTTTCCTAATTTAAGTTGCAGTATTATTGCTATAACTAAGCCAATAGTTACTCGAATCTGGAATGGCATATCTCGTTCGATTCCTTGTTAAATTTCTAACAAAACTGCATTCACAGCTAAAATTCCGAATTTTGATCCATTTCTCGCGAAAATGGACGATATTACCGTTATCAAATATGCCAACTTAAATTTTCCCATTTTCCCTAATTTAAGTTGCAGTATTATTGCTATAACTAAGCCAATAGTTACTCGAATCTGGAATGGCATATCTCGTTCGATTCCTTGTTAAATTTCTAACAAAACTGCATTCACAGCTAAAATTGCGAATTTTGATCCATTTCTCGCAAAAATGGACGATTTTCCCGTTATCAAATATGCCAACTTAAATTTTCCCATTTCTCCTAATTTAAGTTGCAGTATTATTGCTATAACTAAGCCAATAGTTACTCGAATCTGGAATGGCATATCTCGTTCGATTCCTTGTTAAATTTCTAACAAAACTGCATTCACAGCTAAAATTCCGAATTTTGATCCATTTCTCGCGAAAATGGACGATATTCCCGTTATCAAATATGCCAACTTAAATTTTCCCATTTTTCCCTAATTTAAGTTGCAGTATTATTGCTATAACTAAGCCAATAGTTACTCGAATCTGGAATGGCATATCTCGTTCGATTCCTTGTTAAATTTCTAACAAAACTGCATTCACAGCTAAAATTCCGAATTTTGATCCATTTCTCGCGAAAATGGACGATATTACCGTTATCAAATATGCCAACTTAAATTTTCCCATTTCTCCTAATTTAAGTTGCAGTATTATTGCTATAACTAAGCCAATAGTTACTCGAATCTGGAATGGCATATCTCGTTCGATTCCTTGTTAAATTTCTAACAAAACTGCATTCATAGCTAAAATTGCGAATTTTGATCCATTTCTCGCAGAAATGGACGATTTTCCCGTTATCAAATATGCCAACTTAAATTTTCCCATTTTTCCTAATTTAAGTTGCAGTATTATTGCTATAACTAAGCCAATAGTTACTCGAATCTAGAATGGCATATCTCGTTCGATTCCTTGTTAAATTTCTAACAAAACTGCATTCACAGCTAAAATTCCGAATTTTGATCCATTTCTCGCGAAAATGGACGATATTACCGTTATCAAATATGCCAACTTAAATTTTCCCATTTCTCCTAATTTAAGGTTGCAGTATTATTATTGCTATAACTAAGCCAATAGTTACTCGAATCTAGAATGGCATATCTCGTTCGATTCCTTGTTAAATTTCTAACAAAACTGCATTCACAGCTAAAATTCCGAATTTTGATCCATTTCTCGCAAAAATGGACGATATTACCGTTATCAAATATGCCAACTTAAATTTTCCCATTTTTCCTAATTTAAGTTGCAGTATTATTGCTATAACTAAGCCAATAGTTACTCGAATCTAGAATGGCATATCTCGTTCGATTCCTTGTTAAATTTCTAACAAAACTGCATTCACAGCTAAAATTCCAAATTTTGATCCAATTCTCGCGACGATATTACCGATCTCAAATATTCCAACTTAAATTTTCCCATTTTTCCTAATTTAAGTTGCAGTAATATTGCTATAACTAAGCCAATAGTTACTCGAATCTGGAATGGCATATCTCGTTCGATTCCTTGTTAAATTTCTAACAAAACTGCATTCACAGCTAAAATTCCGAATTTTGATCCAATTCTCGCGACGATATTACCGTTCTCAAATATTCCAACTTAAATTTTCCCATTTCTCCTAATTTAAGTTGCAGTAAACTAATATAACTAAGCCAATAGTTACTCAAATCTGAATGGCATATCTCGTTCGATTCCTTGTTAAATTTCTAACAAAACTGCATTCACAGCTAAAATTCCGAATTTTGATCCATTTCTCACAAAAATGGACGATGTTA
>NW_024573749.1:0-1475 GCF_018153835.1 Drosophila eugracilis | reverse complement strand
AAACTGCATTCACCTTCAAATTGCGGGTAGATCGTTTATAAGCGCAAATGGACAATATTATACGTTATCCAAATATGCCAACTTAAGAAATTTTCCCATTTTTTTCTAACTTAAGTTGCAGTATTGTTGCTATAACTAAGCCAATAGTTACACTCAGATCTGGAATGGCTTTTCTCGTTCGATTCCTTGTTAAATTTCTAACAAAACTGCATTCATAGCTTTAAATTGCGGAGAATTTTGATCCATTTCTCGCGAAAATGGACAATATAGCCGATTATCCAAATATGCCAACTTAAATTTTCCCATTTTTCCTAATTTGAGTGGCAGTAGTACGGCTATAACTAAGCCAATAGTTATTCGAATGTGGAATAGCCTACCTCAGTTCGATTCCTTGTTAAATTTCTAACAAAGCTGCATTCACAAGCTAAAATTCCGGAATTTTGATGTCCAATTCTCGCGAAAATGGACAATATTACCCGTTATCAAATATGCCAACTTAAATTTTCCCATTTTTTCTAATTTAAGTTGCAGTATTATTGCTATAACTAAGCCAATAGTTACTCGAATCTGGAATGGCATATCTCGTTCGATTCCTTGTTAAATTGCTAACAAAACTGCATTCACAGCTAAAATTGCGAATTTTGATCCATTTCTCGCAAAAATTGATGATATTACCCGTTATCAAATATGCCAACTTAAATTTTCCCATTTTTTCTAATTTAAGTTGCAGTATTATTACTCAAACTAAGTTAATAGCTACTCGGATCTGAAATGGCCTACCTCGTTCGATTCCTTGTTAAATTTCCTAACAAAACTGCATTCACAGCTAAAATTGCGAGATTTTGAGCCATTTCTCGCAAAAATGGACGATATAACCGTTATCCAAATATGCCAACTTAGAAATTTTCCCATTTTCCTCAATTTTAAAGTTTGCTGTATGAAAGCCCATAACTAAGCCAATAGTTACTCGAATCTGGAATGGCATATCTCGTTCGATTCCTTGTTAAATTTCTAACAAAACTGCATTCACAGCTAAAATTGCGAATTTTGATCCATTTCTCGCGAAAATGAAAAATATAACCGGTATCAAAT
The DNA here is from genome assembly GCF_018153835.1 of Drosophila eugracilis. Classification (NCBI taxonomy): domain Eukaryota; kingdom Metazoa; phylum Arthropoda; class Insecta; order Diptera; family Drosophilidae; genus Drosophila; species Drosophila eugracilis. The sequence goes on along the minus strand of NW_024573749.1, from coordinate 383 downwards.
ATGCCAACCTAAATTTTCCCATTTTTTCTAATTTAAGTTGCAGTATTATTGCTATAACTAAGCCAATAGTTACTCGAATCTGGACTGGCATGTCTCGTTCGATTCCTTGTTAAATTTCTAACAAAACTGCATTCACAGCTAAAATTGCGAATTTTGATCCATTTCTCGCGAAAATGAACAATATAACCCGTTATCAAATATGCCAACTTAAATTTTCCCATTTTTTCTAATTTAAGTTGCAGTATTATTGCTATAACTAAGCCAATAGTTACACGAATCTGGAATGGCATATCTCGTTCGATTCCTTGTTAAATTTCTAACAAAACTGCATTCACATTCTAAAGTAGCGGGTAATGAGTCCATTTCTCGCGAAATGGACAATA
>NW_024573748.1:0-3245 GCF_018153835.1 Drosophila eugracilis | reverse complement strand
TACGATCAAGGCACACAAAGACCACCTAGATACGCACAGACAGCCGGACAGAGGAAACGACAGACAAACAAAAGGTATTGCACATTCCCAAATGTGTTTCCGTCACGGATGTTGTTGTGTTCATAGCCCACCCGGAATGGCATAGCTCGTTGGATTCTTTATTAAATTTAAACTTTGGTTTTACCATTTTTCCTCCTTTAAGTGACAGTATTATGGCTATAACTAAGCCAATAGTAGCCCGAATCTGGAATGGCATAACTCGTTGGATTCTTTATTAAATTTAAACTTTGGTTTTACCATTTTTTCCTCCTTTAAGTGTCAGTATTATGGCTATAACTAAGCCAATAGTAGCCCGAATCTGGAATGGCATAGCTCGTTGGATTCTTTATTAAATTTAAACTTTGGTTTTACCATTTTTCCTCCTTTAAGTGACAGTATTATGGCTATAACTAAGCCAATAGTAGCCCGAATCTGGAATGGCATAACTCGTTGGATTCTTTATTAAATTTAAACTTTGGTTTTATCATTTTCCTCCTTTAAGTGTCAGTATTATGGCTATAACTAAGCCAATAGTAGCCCGAATCTGGAATGGCATAGCTCGTTGGATTCTTTATTAAATTTAAACTTTGGTTTTATCCATTTTTCCTCCTTTAAGTGACAGTATTATGGCTATAACTAAGCCAATAGTAGCCCGAATCTGGAATGGCATAGCTCGTTGGATTCTTTATTAAATTTAAACTTTGGTTTTACCATTTTTCCTCCTTTAAGTGACAGTATTATGGCTATAACTAAGCCAATAGTAGCCCGAATCTGGAATGGCATAACTCGTTGGATTCTTTATTAAATTTAAACTTTGGTTTTATCATTTTTCCTCCTTTAAGTGTCAGTATTATGGCTATAACTAAGCCAATAGTAGCCCGAATCTGGAATGGCATAGCTCGTTGGATTCTTTATTAAATTTAAACTTTGGTTTTTACCATTTTTTCCTCCTTTAAGTGTCAGTATTATGGCTATAACTAAGCCAATAGTAGCCCGAATCTGGAATGGCATAGCTCGTTGGATTCTTTATTAAATTTAAACTTTGGTTTTACCATTTTTCCTCCTTTAAGTGTCAGTATTATGGCTATAACTAAGCCAATAGTAGCCCGAATCTGGAATGGCATAGCTCGTTGGATTCTTTATTAAATTTAAACTTTGGTTTTACCATTTTTCCTCCTTTAAGTGTCAGTATTATGGCTATAACTAAGCCAATAGTAGCCCGAATCTGGAATGGCATAGCTCGTTGGATTCTTTATTAAATTTAAACTTTGGTTTTACCATTTTTCCTCCTTTAAGTGTCAGTATTATGGCTATAACTAAGCCAATAGTAGCCCGAATCTGGAATGGCATAGCTCGTTGGATTCTTTATTAAATTTAAACTTTGGTTTTTACCATTTTTCCTCCTTTAAGTGACAGTATTATGGCTATAACTAAGCCAATAGTAGCCCGAATCTGGAATGGCATAGCTCGTTGGATTCTTTATTAAATTTAAACTTTGGTTTTACCATTTTTTTCTCCTTTAAGTGACAGTATTATGGCTATAACTAAGCCAATAGTGGCCCGAATCTGGAATGGCATAGCTCGTTGGATTCTTTATTAAATTTAAACTTTGGTTTTACCATTTTTCCTCCCTTTAAGTGACAGTATTATGGCTATAACTAAGCCAATAGTAGCCCGAATCTGGAATGGCATAGCTCGTTGGATTCTTTATTAAATTTAAACTTTGGTTTTACCATTTTCCTCCTTTAAGTGTCAGTATTATGGCTATAACTAAGCCAATAGTAGCCCGAATCTGGAATGGCATAGCTCGTTGGATTCTTTATTAAATTTAAACTTTGGTTTTACCATTTTTCCTCCTTTAAGTGACAGTATTATGGCTATAACTAAGCCAATAGTAGCCCGAATCTGGAATGGCATAGCTCGTTGGATTCTTTATTAAATTTAAACTTTGGTTTTACCATTTTTCCTCCTTTAAGTGACAGTATTATGGCTATAACTAAGCCAATAGTAGCCCGAATCTGGAATGGCATAGCTCGTTGGATTCTTTATTAAATTTAAACTTTGGTTTTACCATTTTCCTCCTTTAAGTGACAGTATTATGGCTATAACTAAGCCAATAGTAGCCCGAATCTGGAATGGCATAGCTCGTTAGATTCTTTATTAAATTTAAACTTTGGTTTTACCATTTTTCCTCCTTTAAGTGACAGTATTATGGCTATAACTAAGCCAATAGTAGCCCGAATCTGGAATGGCATAGCTCGTTGGATTCTTTATTAAATTTAAACTTTGGTTTTACCATTTTCCTCCTTTAAGTGTCAGTATTATGGCTATAACTAAGCCAATAGTAGCCCGAATCTGGAATGGCATAGCTCGTTGGATTCTTTATTAAATTTAAACTTTGGTTTTTACCATTTTTTCCCTCCTTTAAGTGACAGTATTATGGCTATAACTAAGCCAATAGTAGCCCGAATCTGGAATGGCATAGCTCGTTGGATTCTTTATTAAATTTAAACTTTGGTTTTACCATTTTCCTCCTTTAAGTGACAGTATTATGGCTATAACTAAGCCAATAGTAGCCCGAATCTGGAATGGCATAGCTCGTTGGATTCTTTATTAAATTTAAACTTTGGTTTTTACCATTTTTCCTCCTTTAAAGTGACAGTATTATGGCTATAACTAAGCCAATAGTAGCCCGAATCTGGAATGGCATAGCTCGTTGGATTCTTTATTAAATTTAAACTTTGGTTTTTACCATTTTCCTCCTTTAAGTGTCAGTATTATGGCTATAACTAAGCCAATAGTAGCCCGAATCTGGAATGGCATAGCTCGTTGGATTCTTTATTAAATTTAAACTTTGGTTTTACCATTTTTCCTCCTTTAAGTGACAGTATTATGGCTATAACTAAGCCAATAGTAGCCCGAATCTGGAATGGCATAGCTCGTTGGATTCTTTATTAAATTTAAACTTTGGTTTTACCATTTTTTCTCCTCCTTTAAGTGACAGTATTATGGCCATAACTAAGCCAATAGTAGCCCGAATCTGGAATGGCATAGCTCGTTAGATTCTTTATTAAATTTAAACTTTGGTTTTACCATTTTTCCTCCTTAAAGTGACAGTATTATGGCTATAACTAAGCCAATAATAGCCCGAATCTCAAATGGCATAACTCGTTGGATGCTGATACTTAAACTGGTTTACCATTTTT
>NW_024573747.1:0-8221 GCF_018153835.1 Drosophila eugracilis | reverse complement strand
TTGATCCATTTCTCGCGAAAATGGACAATATTACCCGTTATCAAATATGCCAACTTAAATTTTCCCATTTTTTCTAATTTAAGTTGCAGTATTATTGCTTATAACTAAGCCAATAGTTACTCGAATCTGGAATGGCATATCTCGTTCGATTCCTTGTTAAATTTCTAACAAAACTGCATTCACAGCTAAAATTGCGAATTTTTGATCCATTTCTCGCGAAAATGGACAATATTACCGTTATCAAATATGCCAACTTAAATTTTCCCATTTTTTCCTAATTTAAGTTGCAGTATTATTGCTATAACTAAGCCAATAGTTACTCGAATCTGGAATGGCATATCTCGTTCGATTCCTTGTTAAATTTCTAACAAAACTGCATTCACAGCTAAAATTGCGAATTTTGATCCATTTCTCGCGAAAATGGACAATATTACCGTTATCAAATATGCCAACTTAAATTTTCCCATTTTTTCTAATTTAAGTTGCAGTATTATTGCTATAACTAAGCCAATAGTTACTCGAATCTGGAATGGCATATCTCGTTCGATTCCTTGTTAAATTTCTAACAAAACTGCATTCACAGCTAAAATTGCGAATTTTGATCCATTTCTCGCGAAAATGGACAATATTACCGTTATCAAATATGCCAACTTAAATTTTCCCATTTTTTCTAATTTAAGTTGCAGTATTATTGCTATAACTAAGCCAATAGTTACTCGAATCTGGAATGGCATATCTCGTTCGATTCCTTGTTAAATTTCTAACAAAACTGCATTCACAGCTAAAATTGCGAATTTTGATCCATTTCTCGCGAAAATGGACAATATTACCGTTATCAAATATGCCAACTTAAATTTTCCCATTTTTCCTAATTTAAGTTGCAGTATTATTGCTATAACTAAGCCAATAGTTACTCGAATCTGGAATGGCATATCTCGTTCGATTCCTTGTTAAATTTCTAACAAAACTGCATTCACAGCTAAAATTGCGAATTTTGATCCATTTCTCGCGAAAATGGACAATATTACCGTTATCAAATATGCCAACTTAAATTTTCCCATTTTTTCTAATTTAAGTTGCAGTATTATTGCTATATAACTAAGCCAATAGTTACTCGAATCTGGAATGGCATATCTCGTTCGATTCCTTGTTAAATTTCTAACAAAACTGCATTCACAGCTAAAATTGCGAATTTTGATCCATTTCTCGCGAAAATGGACAATATTACCGTTATCAAATATGCCAACTTAAATTTTCCCATTTTTTCTAATTTAAGTTGCAGTATTATTGCTATAACTAAGCCAATAGTTACTCGAATCTGGAATGGCATATCTCGTTCGATTCCTTGTTAAATTTCTAACAAAACTGCATTCACAGCTAAAATTGCGAATTTTGATCCATTTCTCGCGAAAATGGACAATATATACCGTTATCAAATATGCCAACTTAAATTTTCCCCATTTTTCCTAATTTAAGTTGCAGTATTATTGCTATAACTAAGCCAATAGTTACTCGAATCTGGAATGGCATATCTCGTTCGATTCCTTGTTAAATTTCTAACAAAACTGCATTCACAGCTAAAATTGCGAATTTTGATCCATTTCTCGCGAAAATGGACAATATTACCGTTTATCAAATATGCCAACTTAAATTTTCCCATTTTCCTAATTTAAGTTGCAGTATTATTTCTATAACTAAGCCAATAGTTACTCGAATCTGGAATGGCATATCTCGTTCGATTCCTTGTTAAATTTCTAACAAAACTGCATTCACAGCTAAAATTGCGAATTTTGATCCATTTCTCGCGAAAATGGACAATATTACCCGTTATCAAATATGCCAACTTAAATTTTCCCATTTTTTCTAATTTAAGTTGCAGTATTATTGCTATAACTAAGCCAATAGTTACTCGAATCTGGAATGGCATATCTCGTTCGATTCCTTGTTAAATTTCTAACAAAACTGCATTCACAGCTAAAATTGCGAATTTTGATCCATTTCTCGCGAAAATGGACAATATTACCGTTATCAAATATGCCAACTTAAATTTTCCCATTTTTCCTAATTTAAGTTGCAGTATTATTGCTATAACTAAGCCAATAGTTACTCGAATCTGGAATGGCATATCTCGTTCGATTCCTTGTTAAATTTCTAACAAAACTGCATTCACAGCTAAAATTGCGGATTTTGATCCATTTCTCGCGAAAATGGACAATATTACCGTTATCAAATATGCCAACTTAAATTTTCCCATTTTTTCTAATTTAAGTTGCAGTATTATTGCTATAACTAAGCCAATAGTTACTCGAATCTGGAATGGCGTATCTCGTTCGATTCCTTGTTAAATTTCTAACAAAACTGCATTCACAGCTAAAATTGCGAATTTTGATCCATTTCTCGCGAAAATGGACGAATATTACCGTTATCAAATATGCCAACTTAAATTTTCCCATTTTTTCTAATTTAAGTTGCAGTATTATTGCTATAACTAAGCCAATAGTTACTCGAATCTGGAATGGCATATCTCGTTCGATTCCTTGTTAAATTTCTAACAAAACTGCATTCACAGCTAAAATTGCGAATTTTGATCCATTTCTCGCGAAAATGGACAATATTACCGTTATCAAATATGCCAACTTAAATTTTCCCATTTTTTCTAATTTAAGTTGCAGTATTATTGCTATAACTAAGCCAATAGTTACTCGAATCTGGAATGGCATATCTCGTTCGATTCCTTGTTAAATTTCTAACAAAACTGCATTCACAGCTAAAATTGCGAATTTTGATCCATTTCTCGCGAAAATGGACAATATTACCCGTTATCAAATATGCCAACTTAAATTTTCCCATTTTTCTAATTTAAGTTGCAGTATTATTGCTATAACTAAGCCAATAGTTACTCGAATCTGGAATGGCATATCTCGTTCGATTCCTTGTTAAATTTCTAACAAAACTGCATTCACAGCTAAAATTGCGAATTTTGATCCATTTCTCGCGAAAATGGACAATATTACCGTTATCAAATATGCCAACTTAAATTTTCCCATTTTTTCTAATTTAAGTTGCAGTATTATTGCTATAACTAAGCCAATAGTTACTCGAATCTGGAATGGCATATCTCGTTCGATTCCTTGTTAAATTTCTAACAAAACTGCATTCACAGCTAAAATTGCGAATTTTGATCCATTTCTCGCGAAAATGGACAATATTACCGTTATCAAATATGCCAACTTAAATTTTCCCATTTTTTCTAATTTAAGTTGCAGTATTATTGCTATAACTAAGCCAATAGTTACTCGAATCTGGAATGGCATATCTCGTTCGATTCCTTGTTAAATTTCTAACAAAACTGCATTCACAGCTAAAATTGCGAATTTTGATCCATTTCTCGCGAAAATGGACGATATTACCGATTATCAAATATGCCAACTTAAATTTTCCCATTTTTCTAATTTAAGTTGCAGTATTATTACTATAACTAACATTTTATAACATTCAACTAAAATTGCGAATTTTGATCCATTTCTCCAAAATGGACGATTTTCCCGTTATTAAATATGTAACTTAGTTTAACCATTTTCCTAATTTAAGCTTCATATTACCTACAACTAAGCCAATAGTTACTCGAATCTGGAATGGCATATCTCGTTCGATTCCTTGTTAAATTTCTAACAAAACTGCATTCACAGCTAAAATTGCGAATTTTGATCCAATTCTCGCGAAAATGGACGATATTACCGTTATCAAATATGCCAACTTAAATTTTCCCATTTTTTCCTAATTTTAAGTTTATTATAACTAAGCCAATAGTTACTCGAAATCTGGAATGCATATCTCGTTCGATTCCTTGTTAAATTTCTAACAAAACTGCATTCACAGCTAAAATTGCGAATTTTGATCCATTTCTCGCGAAAAATGGAATATGACCGCGTTATCAAATATGCCAACTTAAATTTTTCCCATTTTTTCTAATTTTAAGTTGCAGTATTATTGCTATAACTAAGCCAATAGTTACTCGAATCTGGAATGGCATATCTCGTTCGATTCCTTGTTAAATTTCTAACAAAACTGCATTCACAGCTAAAATTGCGAATTTTGATCCATTTCTCGCGAAAATGGACAATATTACCCGTTATCAAATATGCCAACTTAAATTTTCCCATTTTTCCTAATTTAAGTTGCAGTATTATTGCTATAACTAAGCCAATAGTTACTCGAATCTGGAATGGCATATCTCGTTCGATTCCTTGTTAAATTTCTTAACAAAACTGCATTCACAGCTAAAATTGCGAAATTTTGATCCATTTCTCAGCGAAAATGGACAATATTACCTGTTATCAAATATGCCAACCTTAAATTTTCCCATTTTTCCTTAATTTAAGTTGCAGTATTATTGCTATAACTAAGCCAATAGTTACTCGAATCTGGAATGGCATATCTCGTTCGATTCCTTGTTAAATTTCTAACAAAACTGCATTCACAGCTAAAATTCCGAATTTTGATCCATTTCTCGCGAAAATGGACGATATTACCCGTTATCAAATATGCCAACTTAAATTTTCCCATTTTTCTAATTTAAGTTGCAGTATTATTGCTTTTAACTAAGCCAATAGTTACTCGAATCTGGAATGGCATATCTCGTTCGATTCCTTGTTAAATTTCTAACAAAACTGCATTCACAGCTAAAATTCCGAATTTTGATCCATTTCTCGCGAAAATGGACGATATTACCCGTTATCAAATATGCCAACTTAAATTTTCCCATTTTTCTAATTTAAGTTGCAGTATTATTGCTATAACTAAGCCAATAGTTACTCGAATCTGGAATGGCATATCTCGTTCGATTCCTTGTTAAATTTCTAACAAAACTGCATTCACAGCTAAAATTGCGAATTTTGATCCATTTCTCGCGAAAATGGACAATATTACCGTTATCAAATATGCCAACTTAAATTTTCCCATTTTTCCTAATTTAAGTTGCAGTATTATTGCTATAACTAAGCCAATAGTTACTCGAATCTGGAATGGCATATCTCGTTCGATTCCTTGTTAAATTTCTAACAAAACTGCATTCACAGCTAAAATTGCGAATTTTGATCCATTTCTCGCGAAAATGGACAATATTACCGTTATCAAATATGCCAACTTAAATTTTCCCATTTTTTCCTAATTTAAGTTGCAGTATTATTGCTATAACTAAGCCAATAGTTACTCGAATCTGGAATGGCATATCTCGTTCGATTCCTTGTTAAATTTCTAACAAAACTGCATTCACAGCTAAAATTGCGAATTTTGATCCATTTCTCGCGAAAATGGACGATATTACCGTTATCAAATATGCCAACTTAAATTTTCCCATTTTTTCTAATTTAAGTTGCAGTATTATTGATATAACTAAGCCAATAGTTACTCGAATCTGGAATGGCATATCTCGTTCGATTCCTTGTTAAATTTCTAACAAAACTGCATTCACAGCTAAAATTGCGAATTTTGATCCATTTCTCGCGAAAATGGACAATATTACCGTTATCAAATATGCCAACTTAAATTTTCCCATTTTTTCTAATTTAAGTTGCAGTATTATTGCTATAACTAAGCCAATAGTTACTCGAATCTGGAATGGCATATCTCGTTCGATTCCTTGTTAAATTTCTAACAAAACTGCATTCACAGCTAAAATTGCGAATTTTGATCCATTTCTCGCGAAAATGGACGATATTACCGTTATCAAATATGCCAACTTAAATTTTCCCATTTTTCCTAATTTAAGTTGCAGTATTATTGCTATAACTAAGCCAATAGTTACTCGAATCTGGAATGGCATATCTCGTTCGATTCCTTGTTAAATTTCTAACAAAACTGCATTCACAGCTAAAATTGCGAATTTTGATCCATTTCTCGCGAAAATGGACAATATTACCGTTATCAAATATGCCAACTTAAATTTTCCCATTTTTCCTAATTTAAGTTGCAGTATTATTGCTATAACTAAGCCAATAGTTACTCGAATCTGGAATGGCATATCTCGTTCGATTCCTTGTTAAATTTCTAACAAAACTGCATTCACAGCTAAAATTGCGAATTTTTGATCCATTTCTCGCGAAAATGGACAATATTACCCGTTATCAAATATGCCAACTTAAATTTTCCCATTTTTTCTAATTTAAGTTGCAGTATTATTGCTATAACTAAGCCAATAGTTACTCGAATCTGGAATGGCATATCTCGTTCGATTCCTTGTTAAATTTCTAACAAAACTGCATTCACAGCTAAAATTGCGAATTTTGATCCATTTCTCGCAAAAATGGACGATATTACCCGTTATCAAATATGCCAACCTTAAATTTTCCCATTTTTTTCTAATTTAAGTTGCAGTATTATTGCTATAACTAAGCCAATAGTTACTCGAATCTGGAATGGCATATCTCGTTCGATTCCTTGTTAAATTTCTAACAAAACTGCATTCACAGCTAAAATTGCGAATTTTGATCCATTTCTCGCGAAAATGGAGCAATATTACCCGTTATCAAATATGCCAACTTAAATTTTCCCATTTTTTCTAATTTAAGTTGCAGTATTATTTATAAAAACTAAGCAATAGTTACTCGAATCTGGAATGGCATATCTCGTTCGATTCCTTGTTAAATTTCTAAAATGCCTTCACAGCTAAAATTCACGAATTTTGATCCATTCTCGCGAAAATGGACGATATTACCAGTTATCAAATATGCCAACCTAAATTTTCCATTTTTTCAATTTAAGTTGCGAGTATTATATACTTAACTAATAGTTACTCGAATCTATATGCATATCTCGATTGATTCTTAGTTTAACAAACCGCATTCACAGCAATATATTCGAATTTTGATCCATTTCTCCGAAAATGATGACAATATTACCGTTATCAAATATGCCAACTTAATTTTTCCCATTTTTTCTAATTTAAGTTGTATTATTGCTATAACTAAGCCATAGAGTTACTCGAATCTGGAATGGCATATCTCGTTCGATTCCTTGTTAAATTTCTAACAAAACTGCATTCACAGCTAAAATTGCGGTGAGTCCATTTCTCGCGAAAATGGACAATATTACCGTTATCAAATATGCCAACTTAAATTTTCCCATTTTTTTCTAATTTAAGTTGCAGTATTATTCTTAACTAAGCCAATAGTTACTCGAATCTGGAATGGCATATCTCGTTCGATTCCTTTGTTAAATTTCTAACAAAACTGCATTCACAGCTAAAATTGCGAATTTTGATCCATTTCTCCGAAAATGGACAATATTACCGTTATCAAATATGCCAACTTAAATTTTCCCATTTTTTCTAATTTAAGTTGCAGTATTATTGCTATAACTAAGCCAATAGTTACTCGAATCTGGAATGGCATATCTCGTTCGATTCCTTGTTAAATTTCTAACAAAACTGCATTCACAGCTAAAATTGCGAATTTTGATCCATTTCTCACGAAAATGGACAATATTACCGTTATCAAATATGCCAACTTAAATTTTCCCATTTTTTTCTAATTTAAGTTGCAGTATTATTGCTATAACTAAGCCAATAGTTACTCGAATCTGGAATGGCATATCTCGTTCGATTCCTTGTTAAATTTCTAACAAAACTGCATTCACAGCTAAAATTGCGGATTTTGATCCATTTCTCGCAAAAAATGGATAATATACCCGTTATCAAATATGCCAACTTAAATTTTCCCATTTTTCCTAATTTAAGTTGCAGTATTATTGCTATAACTAAGCCAATAGTTACTCGAATCTGGAATGGCATATCTCGTTCGATTCCTTGTTAAATTTCTAACAAAACTGCATTCACAGCTAAAATTGCGGATTTTGATCCATTTCTCGCGAAAATGGACAATATTACCGTGTATCAAATATGCCAACTTAAATTTTCCCATTTTTTCTAATTTAAGTTGCAGTATTATTGCTCTAACTAAGCCAATAGTTACTCGAATCTGGAATGGCATATCTCGTTCGATTCCTTGTTAAATTTCTAACAAAACTGCATTCCCAGCTAAAATTGCGAGTTTTGATCCATTTCTCGCGAAAATGGACAATATTACCGTTATCAAATATGCCAACTTAAATTTTCCATTTTTTTCTAATTTAGGATTGCAGTATTATTGCTTATAACTAAGCCAATAGTTACTCGAATCTGGAATGGCATATCTCGTTCGATTCCTTGTTAAATTTCTAACAA
>NW_024573745.1:5000-32681 GCF_018153835.1 Drosophila eugracilis | reverse complement strand
CAACAATGTAAAAATCTCGGACCTATAAAAGCTACAAAGTTAGCACGAGTTTATATACAGCCCATAAACCGCGGCAAAAATGGCGTCTATAATATTATTAGGGAATGCCTTCGATTCTGCCACGCCCACTCTAACGCCCACAAACCGCGAAAAACTAAAAACGCTGGAATCTCAGGAAGCATTAGAGATAGAAGGTCTTCAGTTTGTATAATCTTTAAGATACCAGCGCATCTTATAGCTGTCAACCACTTACGCCCACCTCGCTTAAAAGACGGTTTTCAATATTGTAGGGAAAGTTTATATCTTCGGTAACTATAAGTGATAGAAAGTTCGGATTAAGCATGTAGGTTTTTTATGATGCTCCCAATGCGAACGCCCATCCCAACGCCCACAAAACTCGGAAAACCAACAATGTAAAAATATCGAGACCTATAAAAGCTACAAGGTTAGGTACGAGTTTTCATCCGGCCCATAAACCGAGGCAAAATGTGGCGTCTATAATATTATTAGGATTGCCTTCGTTTCTACCACGCCCACTATGATGCCCACAAATCGCGAAAAACTAAACACGCTGAAATCTCAGGAAGTATTAGAGATAGAAGGTTCAAATTTAGTATGTATAATCTTTAGATACCAGCGCATCTTATAGTTTTACCATTATCCGGCGAAACCCACTCTTACGCCCACCAAAAGACGGTTTTTCAATATTATAGGAAAGCTTATATCTCGGTAACTATAAGTGATAGAAAGTTCGGATTAAGCATGTAGGTTTTTATGATGCTCCCAATGCGAACGCCCATCCCAACGCCCACAAAACTCGGAAAACCAACAATGTAAAAATCTCGGGACCTATAAAAGCTACAAAGTTAGGCACGAGTTTATCATCCGGCCCATAAACCGAGGCAAAATGTGGCGTCTATAATATTATTAGGAATGCCTTCGTTTCTACCATGCCCACTCTAATGCCCACAAACCGCGAAAAACTAAAAACGCTGAAATCTCAGGAAGTATTAGAGATAGAAGGTTCAAATTTAGTATGTATAATCTTTAGATACCAGCGCATCTTATAGTTGTTACGCCCACCAAGCTCAAAAGACGGTTTTTCAATATTATAGGAAAGCTTATATCTCGGTAACTATAAGTGATAGAAAGTTCGGATTAAGCATGTAGGTTTTTATGATGCTCCCAATGCGAACGCCCATCCCAACGCCCACAAAACTCGGAAAACCAACAATGTAAAAATATCGAGACCTGTAAAAGCTACAAGGTTAGGTACGAGTTTTCATCCAGCCCATAAACAGAGGCAAAATGTGGCGTCTATAATATTATTAGGAATGCCTTCGTTTCTACCATGCCCACTATGATGCCCACAAATCGCGAAAAACTAAAAACGCTGAAATCTCAGGAAGTATTAGAGATAGAAGGTTCAAATTTAGTATGTATAATCTTTAGATACCAGCGCATCTTATAGTTTTACCATTATCCGGCCATACCCACTCTTACGCCCACCAAGCTCAAAAGACGGTTTTTCAATATTGTAGGAAAGCTTATATCTCGGTAACTATAAGTGATAGAAAGTTCGGATTAAGCATGTAGGTTTTTATGATGCTCCCAATGCGAAATGTTTTTTCCGATCAAGCCACGCCCATCCCAACACCCACAAAACTCGGAAAACCAACAATGTAAAAATCTCGGGACCTATAAAAGCTACAAAGTTAGGCACGAGTTTATATACAGCCCATAAACCGCGGCAAAATGTGGCGTCTATAATATTATTAGGAATGCCTTCGATTCTGCCACGCCCACTCTAACGCCCACAAACCGCGAAAAACTAAAAACGCTGAAATCTCAGGAAGTATTAGAGATAGAATGTTCAAATTTAGTTTGTATAATCTTTAGATACCAGCGCATCTTATAGTTGTTACGCCCACCAAGCTTAAAAGACGGTTTTTCAATATTGTAGGAAAGCTTATATCTCGGTAACTATAAGTGATAGAAAGTTCGGATTAAGCATGTAGGTTTTTATGATGCTCCCAATGCGAACGCCCATCCCAACGCCCACAAAACTCGGAAAACCAACAATGTAAAAATATCGAGACCTATAAAAGCTACAAGGTTAGGTACGAGTTTTCATCCGGCCCATAAACCGAGGCAAAATGTGGCGTCTATAATATTATTAGGAATGCCTTCGTTTCTACCACGCCCACTATGATGCCCACAAACCGCGAAAAACTAAAAACGCTGAAATCTCAGGAAGTATTAGAGATAGTAGGTTCAAATTTAGTATGTATAATCTTTAGATACCAGCGCATCTTATAGTTTTACCATTATCCGGCCAAACCCACTCTTACGCCCACCAAGCTCAAAAGACGGTTTTTCAATATTGTAGGAAAGCTTATATCTCGGTAACTATAAGTGATAGAAAGTTCGGATTAAGCATGTAGGTTTTTATGATGCTCCCAATGCGAAATGTTTTTTCCGATCAAGCCACGCCCATCCCAACACCCACAAAACTCGGAAAACCAACAATGTAAAAATCTCGGGACCTATAAAAGCTACAAAGTTAGGCACGAGTTTATATACAGCCCATAAACCGCGGCAAAATGTGGCGTCTATAATATTATTAGGAATGCCTTCGATTCTGCCACGCCCACTCTAACGCCCACAAACCGCGAAAAACTAAAAACGCTGAAATCTCAGGAAGTATTAGAGATAGAAGGTTCAAATTTAGTATGTATAATCTTTTAGATACCAGCGCATCTTATAGTTGTTACGCCCACCAAGCTCAAAAGACGGTTTTTCAATATTGTAGGAAAGCTTATATCTCGGTAACTATAAGTGATAGAAAGTTCGGATTAAGCATGTAGGTTTTTATGATGCTCCCAATGCGAACGCCCATCCCAACGCCCACAAAACTCGGAAAACCAACAATGTAAAAATATCGAGACCTATAAAAGCTACAAGGTTAGGTACGAGTTTTCATCCGGCCCATAAACCGAGGCAAAATGTGGCGTCTATAATATTATTAGGAATGCCTTCGTTTCTACCACGCCCACTATGATGCCCACAAATCGCGAAAAACTAAACACGCTGAAATCTCAGGAAGTATTAGAGATAGTAGGTTCAAATTTAGTATGTATAATCTTTAGATACCAGCGCATCTTATAGTTTTACCATTATCCGGCCAAACCCACTCTTACGCCCACCAAGCTCAAAAGACGGTTTTTCAATATTGTAGGAAAGCTTATATCTCGGTACCTATAAGTGATAGAAAGTTCGGATTAAGCATGTAGGTTTTTATGATGCTCCCAATGCGAAATGTTTTTTCCGATCAAGCCACGCCCATCCCAACACCCACAAAACTCGGAAAACCAACAATGTAAAAATCTCGGGACCTATAAAAGCTACAAAGTTAGGCACGAGTTTATATACAGCCCATAAACCGCGGCAAAATGTGGCGTCTATAATATTATTAGGAATGCCTTCGATTCTGCCACGCCCACTCTAACGCCCACAAACCGCGAAAAACTAAAAACGCTGAAATCTCAGGAAGTATTAGAGATAGAAGGTTCAAATTTAGTATGTATAATCTTTAGATACCAGCGCATCTTATAGTTGTTACGCCCACCAAGCTCAAAAGACGGTTTTTCAATATTGTAGGAAAGCTTATATCTCGGTAACTATAAGTGATAGAAAGTTCGGATTAAGCATGTAGGTTTTTATGATGCTCCCAATGCGAACGCCCATCCCAACGCCCACAAAACTCGGAAAACCAACAATGTAAAAATATCGAGACCTATAAAAGCTACAAGGTTAGGTACGAGTTTTCATCCGGCCCATAAACCGAGGCAAAATGTGGCGTCTATAATATTATTAGGAATGCCTTCGTTTCTACCACGCCCACTATGATGCCCACAAATCGCGAAAAACTAAAAACGCTGAAATCTCAGGAAGTATTAGAGATAGTAGGTTCAAATTTAGTATGTATAATCTTTAGATACCAGCGCATCTTATAGTTTTACCATTATCCGGCCAAACCCACTCTTACGCCCACCAAGCTCAAAAGACGGTTTTTCAATATTGTAGGAAAGCTTATATCTCGGTACCTATAAGTGATAGAAAGTTCGGATTAAGCATGTAGGTGTTTTATGATGCTCCCAATGCGAAGTGTTTTTTTCCGAGCAAGCCACGCCCATCCCAACACCCACAAAACTCGGAAAACCAACAATGTAAAAATCTTTGGACCTATAAAAGCTACAAGGTTAGGTACGAGTTTTCATCCGGCCCATAAACCGAGGCAAAATGTGGCGTCTATAATATTATTAGGAATGCCTTCGATTCTGCCACGCCCACTCTAACGCCCACAAACCGCGAAAAACTAAAAACGCTGAAATCTCAGGAAGTATTAGAGATAGAATGTTCAAATTTAGTTTGTATAATCTTTAGATACCAGCGCATCTTATAGTTGTTACGCCCACCAAGCTCAAAAGACGGTTTTTCAATATTGTAGGAAAGCTTATATCTCGGTAACTATAAGTGATAGAAAGTTCGGATTAAGCATGTAGGTTTTTATGATGCTCCCAATGCGAACGCCCATCCCAACGCCCACAAAACTCGGAAAACCAACAATGTAAAAATATCGAGACCTATAAAAGCTACAAGGTTAGGTACGAGTTTTCATCCGGCCCATAAACCGAGGCAAAATGTGGCGTCTATAATATTATTAGGAATGCCTTCGTTTCTACCACGCCCACTATGATGCCCACAAATCGCGAAAAACTAAACACGCTGATATCTCAGGAAGTATTAGAGATAGAAGGTTCAAATTTAGTATGTATAATCTTTAGATACCAGCGCATCTTATAGTTGTAATATCCCAAAACTCTTACCCCACAACTCCAAAGACGGTTTTTCAATATTGTAGGAAAGCTTATATCTCGGTAACTATAAGTGATAGAAAGTTCGGATTAAGCATGTAGGTTTTTATGATGCTCCCAATGCGAAGTGTTTTTTCCGATCAAGCCACGCCCATCCCAACGCCCACAAATCTCGGAAAACCAACAATGTAAAAATATCGAGACCTATAAAAGCTACAAGGTTAGGTACGAGTTTTCATCCGGCCCATAAACCGAGGCAAAATGTGGCGTCTATAATATTATTAGGAATGCCTTCGATTCTGCCACGCCCACTCTAACGCCCACAAATCGCGAAAAACTAAAAACGCTGGGATCTCAGGAAGTATTAGAGATATAAGGTTCAAATGTAGTATGTATAATCTTTAGATACCAGCGCATCTTATAGTTGTTACGCCCACCAAGCTTAAAAGACGGTTTTTCAATATTGTAGGAAAGCTTATATCTCGGTAACTATAAGTGATAGAAAGTTCGGATTAAACATGTAGGTTTTTATGATGCTCCCAATGCGAACGCCCATCCCAACGCCCACAAAACTCGGAAAACCAACAATGTAAAAATATCGAGACCTATAAAAGCTACAAGGTTAGGTACGAGTTTTCATCCGGCCCATAAACCGAGGCAAAATGTGGCGTCTATAATATTATTAGGAATGCCTTCGTTTCTACCACGCCCACTATGATGCCCACGAATCGCGAAAAACTAAACACGCTGAAATCTCAGGAAGTATTAGAGATAGTAGGTTCAAATTTAGTATGTATAATCTTTAGATACCAGCGCATCTTATAGTTTTACCATTATCCGGCCAAACCCACTCTTACGCCCACCAAGCTCAAAAGACGGTTTTTCAATATTGTAGGAAAGCTTATATCTCGGTACCTATAAGTGATAGAAAGTTCGGATTAAGCATGTAGGTTTTTATGATGCTTCCAATGCGAACGCCCATCCATACGCCCACAAATCTCGGAAAACCAACAATGTAAAAATATCGAGACCTATAAAAGCTACAAGGTTAGGTACGAGTTTTCATCCGGCCCATAAACCGAGGCAAAATGTGGCGTCTTTAATATTATTAGGAATGCCTTCGTTTCTACGATGCCCTCTAACATGCCCACAAATCGCGAAAAACTAAAAACGCTGAGATCTCAGGAAGTATTAGAGATAGAAGGTTCAAACTAGAAGGTTCAAACAAACTCGGAAAACCAACAATGTAAAAATCAGGGGACCTATAAAAGCTACAAAGTTAGGTACGAGTTTTCATCCGGCCCATATACCGAGGCAAAATGTGGCGTCTATAATATTATTAGGAATGGATTCTGCCACGCCCACTCTAACGCCCACAAATCGCGAAAAACTAAAAACGCTGAAGTCTCAGGAAGTATTAGAGATAGAATGTTCAAATTTAGTTTGTATAATCTTTAGATACCAGCGCATCTTATAGTTGTTACGCCCACCAAGCTCAAAAGACGGTTTTTCAATATTGTAGAAAAGCTTATATCTCGGTAACTATAAGTGATAGAAAGTTCGGATTAAGCATGTAGGTTTTTATGATGCTCCCAATGCGAACGCCCATCCCAACGCCCACAAAACTCGGAAAACCAACAATGTAAAAATATCGAGACCTATAAAAGCTACAAGGTTAGGTACGAGTTTTCATCCGGCCCATAAACCGAGGCAAAATGTGGCGTCTATAATATTATTAGGAATGCCTTCGTTTCTACCACGCCCACTATGATGCCCACAAATCGCGAAAAACTAAACACGCTGAAATATCAGGAAGTATTAGAGATAGAAGGTTCAAATTTAGTATGTATAATCTTTAGATACCAGCGCATCTTATAGTTGTACCATTATCCATTTTTCAATGTTGTAGGAAAGCTTAAATCTCGGTAACTATAAGTGATAGAAAGTTCGGATTAAGCACATAAGTTTTTATGATGCTCCCAATGCGAAGTGTTTTTTCCGATAAAGCCACGCCCATCCCAACGCCCACAAATCTCGGAAAACCAACAATGTAAAAATATCGAGACCTATAAAAGCTACAATGCAAAATGTGGCGTCCATAATATTATTAGGAATGCCTTCGATTCTGCCACGCCCACTCTAACGCCCACAAATCGCGAAAAACTAAAAACGCTGAGATCTCAGGAAGTATTAGAGATAGAAGGTTCAAATGTAGTATGTATAATCTTTAGATACCAGCGCATCTTATAGTTGTTACGCCCACCATGCTCAAAAGACGGTTTTTCAATATTGTAGGAAAGTTTATATCTCGGTAACTATAAGTGATAGAAAGTTCTGATTAAGCATGTAGGTTTTTATGATGCTCCCAATGCGAACGCCCATCCCAACGCCCACAAAACTCGGAAAACCAACAATGTAAAAATATCGAGACCTATATAAGCTACAAGGTTATGTACGAGTTTTCATCCGGCCCATAAACCGAGGCAAAATGTGGCGTCTATAATATTATTAGGAATGCCTTCGTTTCTACCATGCCCTCTATGATGCCCAAAAATCGCGAAAAATTAAAAACGCTGAGATCTCAGGAAGTATTAGAGATAGAAGGTTCAAATATAGTATGTATAATCTTAAGATACCAGCGCATCTTATAGTTTTACCATTATCCGGCCAAACCCACTCTTACGCCCACCAAGCTCAAAAGACGGTTTTTCAATGTTGTAGGAGAGCTTAAATCTCGGTAACTATAAGTGATAGAAAGTTCGGATTAAGCACATAAGTTTTTATGATGCTCCCAATGCGAAGTGTTTTTTCCGATCAAGCCACGCCCATCCCAACGCCCACAAATCTCGGAAAACCAACAATGTAAGAATATTGAGACCTATATAAGCTACAAGGTTATGTACGAGTTTTCATCCGGCCCATAAACCGAGGCAAAATGTGGCGTCTATAATATTATTAGGAATGCCTTCGTTTCTACCACGCCCACTATGATGCCCACAAATCGCGAAAAACTAAACACGCTGAAATCTCAGGAAGTATTAGAGATAGAAGGTTCAAATTTAGTATGTATAATCTTTAGATACCAGCGCATCTTATAGTTTTACCATTATCCGGCCAAACCCACTCTTACGCCCACCAAGCTCAAAAGACGGTTTTACAATATTGTAGGAAATTATATCTCGGTAACTATAAGTGATAGAAAGTTCGGATTAAGCATGTAGGTTTTTATGATGCTCCCAATGCGAAGTGTTTTTCCGATCAAGCCACGCCCATCCCAACGCCCACAAATCTCGGAAAACCAACAATGAAAAAATATCGAGACCTATAAAAGCTACAAAGTTAGGCACGAGTTTATATACGGCCCATAAACCGTGGCAAAATGTGGCATCTATAATATTATTAGGAATGCCTTCGATTCTGCCACGCCCACTCTAACGCCCACAAACCGCGAAAAACTAAAAACGCTGAAATCTCAGGAAGTATTAGAGATAGAAGGTTCAAATTTAGTATGTATAATCTTTAGATACCAGCGCATCTTATAGTTGTTACGCCCACCAAGCTCAAAAGACGGTTTTTCAATATTGTAGGAAAGCTTATATCTCGGTAACTATAAGTGATAGAAAGTTCGGATTAAGCATGTAGGTTTTTATGATGCTCCCAATGCGAACGCCCATCCCAACGCCCACAAAACTCGGAAAACCAACAATGTAAAAATATCGAGACCTATAAAAGCTACAAGGTTAGATACGAGTTTTCATCCGGCCCATAAACCGAGGCAAAATGTGGCGTCTATAATATTATTAGGAATGCCTTCGTTTCTACCACGCCCACTATGATGCCCACAAATCGCGAAAAACTAAACACGCTGAAATCTCAGGAAGTATTAGAGATAGAAGGTTCAAATTTAGTATGTATAATCTTTAGATACCAGCGCATCTTATAGTTTTACCATTATCCGGCCAAACCCACTCTTACGCCCACCAAGCTCAAAAGACGGTTTTTCAATGTTGTAGGAAAGCTTAAATCTCGGTAACTATAAGTGATAGAAAGTTCGGATTAAGCACATAAGTTTTTATGATGCTCCCAATGCGAAGTGTTTTTTCCGATCAAGCCACGCCCATCCCAACGCCCACAAATCTCGGAAAACCAACAATGTAAGAATATTGAGACCTATATAAGCTACAAGGTTATGTACGAGTTTTCATCCGGCCCAAAAACCGAGGCAAAATGTGGCGTCTATAATATTATTAGGAATGCCTTCGTTTCTACCATGCCCTCTATGATGCCCAAAAATCGCGAAAAATTAAAAACGCTGAGATCTCAGGAAGTATTAGAGATAGAAGGTTCAAATATAGTATGTATAATCTTAAGATACCAGCGCATCTTATAGTTTTACCATTATCCGGCCATACCCACTCTTACGCCCACCATGCTCAAAAGACGGTTTTTCATTATTGTAGGAAAGCTTATATCTCGGTAACTATAAGTGATGGAAAGTTCGGATTAAGCATGTAGGTTTTTATGTTGCTCCCAATGCGAAATGTTTTTTCCGATCAAGCCACGCCCATCCCAACATCCACAAAACTCGGAAAACCAACAATGTAAAAATCTCGGGACCTATAAAAGCTACAAAGTTAGGCACGAGTTTATATACGGCCCATAAACCGCGGCAAAATGTGGCGTCTATAATATTATTAGGAATGCCTTCGATTCTGCCACGCCCACTCTAACGCCCACAAACCGCGAAAAACTAAAAACGCTGAGATCTCAGGAAGTATTAGAGATAGAAGGTTCAAATGTAGTATATATAATCTTTAGATACCAGCGCATCTTATAGTTTTACCATTATCCGGCCATACCCACTCCTACGCCCACCAAGCTCAAAAGACGGTTTTTCAATATTGTAGGAAAGCTTATATCTCGGTAACTATAAGTGATAGAAACTTCGGATTAAGCATGTAGGTTTTTATGATGCTCCCAATGCGAACGCCCATCCCAACGCCCACAAAACTCGGAAAACCAACAATGTAAAAATATCGAGACCTATAAAAGCTACAAGGTTAGGTACGAGTTTTCATCCGGCCCATAAACCGAGGCAAAATTTGGCGTCTATAATATTATTAGGAATGCCTTCGTTTCTACCACGCCCACAATGATGCCCACAAATCGCGAAAAACTAAACACACTGAAATCTCAGGAAGTATTAGAGATAGAAGGTTCAAATTTAGTATGTATAATCTTTAGATACCAGCGCATCTTATAGTTGTACCAAACCCACTCTTACGCCCACCAAGCTCAAAAGACGGTTTTTCAATATTGTAGGAAAGCTTATATCTCGGTAACTATAACTGATAGAAAGTTCGGATTAAGCATGTAGGTTTTTATGATGCTCCTAATGCGAAGTGTTTTTTCCGATCAAGCCACGCCCATCCCAACGCCCACAAAACTCGGAAAACCAACAATGTAAAAATATCGAGACCTATAAAACCTACAAGGTTAGGTACGAGTTTTCATCCGGCTCATAAACCGAATCAAAATGTGGCGTCTATAATATTATTAAGAATGCCTTCGTTTCTACCACGCCCACTATGATGCCCACAAATCGCGAAAAACTAAAAACGCTGAAGTCTCAGGAAGTATCAGAGATAGAATGTTCAAATTTAGTTTGTATATGTGCCCTCCGTGGGTCGTAACTAACTTAAATCTAGGTGCCCTTCGTGGTTCTTAACTATTCCTTAAGCTAACCTAAATCCTAACCGACTCTTTACTACATATTACATTGGGGCGGGGCCGCGTGAGGGTTATCTCATCCGGGAGGGACTCCTCCTCCGTTGTGACCTCCTCCTCGGGCCATGGTTTTGGGCGGCGTCGCGGCGCGTTCCGTAATATGCCCGGTGGGCCCTCTGGAGCCGGCACCAAACGCTGCCGGACATGCAGTACCCCGTTGCGTGGGCGTGCGAGCTCCCGAACGGGCAGTCTGTCGGTGTGTCAATGCTGGTTGTGGTGGTAATGTCGGCGGGGGCGAGTGGCCCCGCGGCAGCTGCGCCGGTGGCCTGCGCCGTCATGTCGGCGGCGGTGGTGGCCCCGGCTGATGCTGGTCGACCCGTTGGTACCTCCGGGTACGGGCCGGGCCCGAAGATCTCCCCATACGAGGGTAGCGGGGTTTCCTCCCGCGTGAATGGTGTACGTGGCGGAGCCTCGTCCCCCAGCTCACTCTCTTCTTCGTCCGAGACGATGATCGCGGCTGCTGCCGGCTACCGTCGCTCCTCGTCATCTGAGCTCAGCTCGTCCTTATAGGTCGCGCCAGTGGGCTTACGAAAGTCCTCGTGGTGGCTTCCGGCCGATGTTGTGGGGACGACCCTATCTACAGATGGAAATCGCTGAGATCCGCCCTTTCTCCTGCCTCGAAGAGGAAAGCCATCATCTCTGCCAATGTGAGCCCCCGCACCACGTGTGATTGATGGCCGGTGATGATGCATTGCTTCCGTTGGGGCCGAGGCGTCGTTGTCCTCCATGTGGTACCGGACGGCGTGTCGGTCGCGCCAGTGCCCGTGGTGGTGGCGTCGTGGTGGTGGCGTCGTTCGTGCCTGTGGTGGCGGTCTCGTTCGTGGTGGTTCCCTGGCATTGTTGTGGTCCGAAATTATTTACCGATTGACGAGACGATCGCGATGGCTCGATTGGCTCCGTGTTTATCGATTACTCGATACTTGGAACAGTCCCTCGTATTTAGCTGCGAAGCCCATGGCGGCGTTGGACAGGAAATCAGGGCTGTGGGGTGGTGGCTCCTGGGGTGACTTCGTCGTAGAGTGTGTTTGGTAGTGGCTTTCGGCCTTGGATCAAAAAGGCGGGGCTGAAACCCTTCGTGTCCGACACACTGCTGTTGACGGCGAGCGACATCTCCGGCAAGAGTTGGTCCCAAGTGCACTGCGGTGCGTCTCCCAGGTACTGCGCGATCATGTTTTTTACTGTCCTGTTTGCCCTCTCCGTAGGGTTATGAAGAGGCGTGTAAGGCGTGGTATGCTGCAGTTCCATTCCCAGAGACTTGCAAAATGTCCGGAAGTCTTGGCTGGTGAGCTGTATCCCGTTTTCACAGACCAGAGTCTTTGGGACTCCGAAACGACTCAGAATGCTCGTTCGAGCATTCGCGGAAGCTACTGGGATCTGCCAGTACCCATTCCTCAGGTAAAACGTCGATATAAAGCGGGAATTTCGTAGCCGTTCCAGGATGTGGTTGAACCGTGGCAGCGGGTAAGCGTCGGGAATTGAATTCTCGTTTAACTGCCGGTAGTCGATACACATCGTGGCCTCACCTAGCGCTATGGGGGCTCTTGGAAGGCTCTATGCGTCCATCACGGAGAAGTTTGTCGATCTGTCGGTCGATGATGGTTCTCATCGCGGGATTCCGTGGGTGATAGCGTTGTTTTGTGGCGTGTGTGTGTGCCTGTGTGGCGGCTCCTGGGTGAGCTTGTGTGGTGGCTGGTTTATGCGCCTGTGAGGCGACTGGTGTGGGCGCCCGTGAGGCGGCTTCTGTGTACGCCTGTGATACGGCTGATGTGTGCGCCAGTGAGGCGGATTCTGGGTGCGTCTGTGAGGCGGCTGGCGTGTGTTGTGCCGGCGTGTGTGTGTGTTCGCCTCGTGTCGGGGTCGGCGAGCTGGTTCTCGCGGGTCGAGCCGAAGTAGATGGCCGGAGCATGAGGGTCAGGCCCCTACACTGTAGTGTGGCTCCGCCGTAGCACAGGATGTCAATGCCGAGCAGAAGGTCGTCCAGCACGTCCACCATGATGAGGGCAGAGACGATGACCCGAGCTTTCCCCAACTGAATCGTGGTTCTCAGGGCCTGTGTGAGCTCCCTGTCGGTTCCGTCGGCTAATTTCACTTGTGTCCGCACGGCGCGGCAATTCCTTCCATCATCTAGTTCTCTTGCCAGGCGTTCGCTTATATAGCTATGCGAGGCCCCCGTATCCAAGGTAGCGGTGAGAGGGCGCACCTCGACCGTGTCCTGTGCGCGGCTACTGTTCCGATCCTGCTGGATGGCGTTGGTTAGTGGCTGTGGGAGTTCGGTGGGTTCCTCGGGTGACTCCCTGATACCTAGATACCTAGATTTTCGTCCCTAACCTCAAATTTTTAACCCAAATTTTTCTGATGGTTCTTTACGCCACGAAGGGTGGAATTATCCTCGCATTACCCTGCCTAGTCTCTGTTCGGATGTTAATCACGGATGTAAGGATGTTAATCACGGGCCAGGATATAAACTTCAGTCAGTCCAGGGTCCCCTACAGAAATACTTATGTTTACGGAGACAGGCAGGAAAAGGATGTGCGGCGGGAGGCGGGCTTCTGTTAAGATGTGTGTATCGAGGGGGAGTCGGGGTCCGTGCAGGACTACGCCCAGACAGAGGCCGTCGGGTAATCGGCCCGTCGTCCGGGTACCGGCGCCCCGCTCATCCGCGGGCGGGGCTTCGTGAGGGTTAACTCACAGCATGTTATAGTTCCTGAGATTTCAGCGTTCATACGGACGGACAGTCGGATATGGCTTTATCGACTTTGCTATTGATACTGACCAAGAACATATAAAAATCATAGGGTCGGAAACGCTTCCTTCTACCTGTTACATTGTTTTTAATGAATCTAATATCCCTTTTCTCTACGAGTAATGGTTATAAATACTTAGGCTTAATAATAAACAGCGAAGGGATAAAAGCTAACGACAAAGGAAGCAATTCAAAATTTCCGATCCCAGACAAACACAGTCTGTCCAAGGTTTTCTTGGCCTATGTTCAGATATCTGCAGATTCATTAAAGTCTTTTCAACTTTAGCTAAACCTTTTTGTAATATTTAAAAAAATATGACAAATTTCAGTTTAGAGAGAAAGAAATGAAAAAGAAAAGGTGGAGCTACACTGTGATGTTGAGAGAAAGCACAAGCATATAATTTACTACAAGAAGATAAGACAGCTACAAAACATTAGAATTTTAGCAAGGGAGAGTATGTAATGGTCAAGAATTTCAATAGCACCCGGGGCATTGCTTAAAAGTTAATTCTAAAAATTGCATAAGTACTGAAAAATTTCATTTATCACGAAACCCGTACCAAGGGGTTTGGAGCATTACAAATATTAAGCAATGGATAGGTAACAAAAAGAAATAATATTGCTAAAGAAAACATAATATAAATGTAAGCATTACCATTTTTGTTATTTGATATAATAAATAATAGTGTCTGTTGATATTATACTAGGTTTTAAATGTATGAAATGAATTTAAGAATAAATAAAGAAGAGCCCCACAGTTTCTCTTAAATACGTATTGTTTAACATAACTTTCTAGCTCTAATAGTTTCCAAAATATTTATATTTGTAGTTTTCCGGGTTTTGTGGGCGTTAAGGTGGGCGTGGCTGGATGGGAAAAAACAATTCGCATTGGGAGCAGCATAAAAACGATATGCCTAATCCAAACTTTCTATCACTTATAGTTCCTGAGATAACAGCTTTTCTACAAAATGCGTAAACCGTCTATCCAGCTGGGTGGGCGTAAAAGGATAATGGTTCCACCATAAGATGCATAAGATGCTCTTAAGAAGGAAGGGTTCTCTGGAAAGAACGTCAGTAACATTATAAACAAGAAAAAAAAGACTCAACCACTCTTCAGGGTTAAGCTCGAGCCAGACAGCAGAGTCCTGAAGAAAAATGAAGTGATCCCCATTTATAATCAGCAATACTAATTGCACCGAAGAATTACCGTGGAAGAGCCACATAACAGAAACGGCCCAGTGCAATGCACCAATTGTCAGGAGTATGGACACACCAAGGCTTATTGTTCACTTCGAACAGTCTGTGTGGCTTGTGGAGACTTCCACAATTCAGCCAACTGCCCTGCCAACAAAGAAGACCCAAAAAAAATGCGTTAACTGCCAAGGTAACCACACGGCAAACTACAGAGGCTGCCCGATCTACAAGGAGAAAAAGGACCGAATGCGTAAAGTGACAGCAACGTGTCATCAGAATACCCAAAATGTGTAAAATTACCCGCGTACGACGCCGGAGGTATTTTCCGACTCGGCTGCAAGATCTTTGCTGGGTCAACTAAATACCCAGAAGGGCTGCTCATACGCCGATACCCTTCGATCAAGGACGGAAAACCCACTCCAGCCTAATCTAGGAAACGCTCAGCAGACCCAACTTTAGTCGCATGACACTCTGGAATCTATGATGATCACCATGCAACAAAGTATGATGGAATTCATGTCATTTATGAAAACGCCCATGCAAACACTGCTTCATAACCAGAACATGGTGCTACAGCTACTTGTAGCTAAGCAGTCCAAATATCAGATGGCAAGTCTGCGAATAACGATGTGGAACGCCAATGGCGTTTCACCGCCCAACCATGAAGTAACACAGTTCCTGAATGATAATCATATCGACATAATGCTAATGGCAGAGACGCACCTCACAAACAAATACAACTTCCAAGTAAGAGGATACACTCTCTACCGCACTGATCATCCAGATGGTAAAGCCCACGGCGGAGCCGGCATCCTAATCAGGGAACGCTCTACTGCCCACCTCGCTTTACAATTTCTGAAAGACAATTCATGGACTTCTAAACCTGCTTGGAGATTGTTTTATAGCCGCAGGGAACTATAATGCCAAATACACGCACTGGGGATCACGCCTTGTGACTCCCAAAAAAAGTCAATTATACAATGCAATCATAAAACCGAACAACAAATTAGACTTCGTTTCCCCTGGCAGTCCCACATACTGGCCAACAGACCCCAGGAAAGTCCCAGACCTAATAGACTTTGCGGTGACAAAAAACATTCCACGCAATTTAATAAGCGCCAGAGTACTTTTGGACCTGCCGTCAGACCATTCGCCAGCGCAAATAACTCTGCTTCAAAGCACAAAATCTACAGATGACCCCCACAGGTTGGTCGAAACAGTCACGCCGATAAGAAATTCATCTGGCAGCTGGGTACGCAGCGACGCGGATAGAGCCGAAACTTTTGCTTTACATCTCAGAAACGTCTTCCAGCCGAACCCTGCCACTGGTTCATTTGTACTACCACAAATAGAATATGAATCTATTTCCTTGCAACCATTGTTTCAGCCGAAGGAGATCGCGAAAGTCATTGGGGAACTGAAGCAGAAAAAGGCCCCTGGCGGTGACCAAATAACCCCAAAATTCGCTCAGCCTTTCAGCATCGGGAATACTGCAGCGCAATATTCCTCGATGTATGTCAAGCCTTTGATAGAGTATGGCTAGATGGTCTCATGCACAAAATTAAAACACACTTGCCTGGATACACTCATAAGCTTCTTAAGTCGTATTCATACAACAGAACCTTCGCAGTAAGGTGCAACACAGCAACATCCGGCGACTACATTGTCAAAGCTGGAGTCCCGCAAGGAAGCGTGATAGGCCCTACTCTGTTCCTCCTATACACATCGGATATTCCAACAAATGAGCAGCTAACAACATCTACGTTCGCTGACGACACCGCAATTCTAAGTCGCTCGGGGTGCCCAGGCAGAGCCACCACACAGCTAGCAAATCACCTGATCGTAGTAGAGAGGTGGCTATCTGATTGGCGGATTAAAATAAATGAACCAAAAATGTAAACACATAACGTTTACCCTCAACAGGCAAACTTGCCCTCCACTATCATTAAATAACACGCAGATTCCCCAAGTTAACGATGTAACGTCGGTCTAGCGTCCACCTTGACAGACGACTAACCTGGAGGAGACTGGTTCCCAGCCGATTCCGTCTACAAAGCAACGATCTGCACAGCCAGCAATAACTTTCGGGCCCCCTATAGCATAATATCAGTCATATGACAGTTAGTTAGAGTAATTAGGTATAAGATTTGATACACTTATTGTTAGTCTCCAAAGGGAGAAGATTCAATAAAATAAATAGCAAAGTAAAAAAAAAAAAAAAATAGTTCACACAATGAATTCGACAGAGAAATTAGTAAAAAAAAATTCAACAGGCACAGGAAAAGACGCTGCACCATGTAAACAAGAATAGGACATATAAGGACTATCGGGCTTGCGTTGACAAATTCTACTGCGATAACGAAAGATCATTAAACTCCGAGACCATTAAAACAATCCTGTTAAATCATTTCAATATCACCATTTCCAACGCTCCACCTCTACACAGCACATCAAATGGCCAAGTAGAGAGATTTCATAGCACTCTAGCTGAAATAGCCAGATGCTTGAGACTTGGATGCAAACTAAACGATACCATAGAACTAATCTTCTTAGCAACCAACAAATACTATAACTCAATCCACACAGTAACAAACAAAAAACCATCAGAAATAGTTAGTGTGCAGACGTGCTTAAGCGTAGTAACAAACGGTAAAATATATTAAAATAAAAGCGAATGGACGCTGGCAGCGATGCCAAATAGCATCTAAACCACAAAAAAAATAATAATAAGGAAAACTGAACAAATGCCAGCAACCAAGCCAATAACTAGTGCACCCGGAAAACAAACGACTCAAAGCCGCGAAAGACAACAACAGCAACAAGACGAGCGCCGACTCTCTGTTGCTCGAAACAACGCGTACTTTTCGTATGTCTCTCCGGAGCCAAAAAGTAGTGCAAAGTCTTTGACCGCAACCGAAGACGTCCGCTCTTTGTCGCCCCGACTCCTAACCCCAAGCAGCGTTGCCGTTACCCAGTCTTGGAGCTCACAATGCCCTTCCCCCCTCTCCCCGATCGATGCACTGACGGCAGCTTGGGCAATCTCTTCTACAGTGTCATCGGTAACTACCGTTTCTGCAAATACAACAACAACTGCGTCTACGATGTCGTCGGCTCTCCAGCCAATTCTCTTATCGCAAGCTGAACCAACAACAACCACAGCTACAGCCACAGCTATTACTTCAGTTACAAAGGCAACAAAATCTTCGTCAACTAACCAAAACTAAAACAAAACTGAGCAAGCGGGTTCGGCCATACAGACCGGACTTGATCGGTACATTCATATCAAGCGTAAGCTCATCCCGCATAATAACACCGTATGCAACAAGTCAAAAATAAACCGTGTCCAAACTGAAAATAAAATACCCGGGAATTCTAACAGAAATAGATTTGCGCTCCTAGCAGAAAATGAACCAGAGACCCAACAGAAACGTAAGCATCACCAATTTACATTAGGGAGAAAATTACGAACGCCATGGTAAACAAAATTGTTGCGCTGACTGGGGACGGAAACTTTCATGTTGTTCCGTTCACAAAAGGGGATGTCCATGAAACCAAGCTTCAGACCAAATCTGAAGAACAGTTTCGAGCTGTATCTAAATACCTGGAGGAAGCTGAATGGTAATAAAAATTAATCGAGCCCGACGTAACCGCCAAGGAAGTTATCGATGCTCTAAAGAAAAAGGGTTCTCTGCAAAAAAGTTAGTAATATCGTGAACAGGAAAAAAGAGCCGCAACCACTCTTCAGGGTCGAGCTCGAGCCAGACAGCAAATGCGTCAACTGCCAAGGTAACCACAGGGCAAACTACAGAGGCTGCCCGATCAACAAGGAGATAAAGGACCGAATGTGTAAAGTGACAGCAACGCGTCATCAGAATACCCAAAATGTGTACAATTACCCGCGTACGAAGCCGGAGGTATTTTCCGACACGGCTGCAAATCCTCACAGGGTGAACTAAATACCCAGAAGGGCTGCTCATACGCCGATGCCCTTCGATCAGGGACGGAAAACCCACTCCAGCCTAATCTAGGAAACGCTCAGCAGACCCAACTTCAGTCGCAAGGCTCTCTGGAATCTATGATGATCACCATGCAACAAAGTATGATGGAATTCATGTCATTCATGAAAACTACCATGCAAACACTGGTTCATAACCAGAACATGGCACTACTTGTAGCTAAGCAGTCCAAATAACAGATGGCAAGTCTGCGAATAACGATGTGAAACGCCAATGGCGTGCACAACCATGAAGTAACACTGTTTCTGAATGATAACCATATCGACATTATGCTACTGGAAGAGACGCACCACACAAACAAATACAACTTCCAAGTAAGAGGATAAACTCTTTACCGCACAGATCATCCAGATGGTAAGGCCCACGGCAGAGCCGGCATCCTAATCAGGGAACGCATCAGGCACCACTTTCACCGAAGTTTTGCAACAAATTATTTGCAAGCCAACTTTATTCAAGTGCAGTCAGGCAACGAACACCTCAGCATAGCCGCTGTCTATTGCCCACCTCGCTTTACAATTTCTGAAGGACTTCTCTAACCTGCTTGGAGATCGTTTTATAGCCGCAGGGGCCATAATGCCAAACACACGCACTGCGGATCACGCCTTGTGACTCCCAAAGGAAGGCAATTATGCAATGCAATCATAAAACCGAACAACAAATTAGACTTCGTTTCCCCTGGCAGCCCCACTTACTGGCCAACAGACCCCAGGAAAGTCCGAGACCTAATAGACTTTGCGGTGACAAAAAACATTCCAAGCAATTTAATAAGCGCCAGAGTACTTTCGGACCTGCCGTCAGACCATTCGCCAGTGCAAATACAGATGACCCCCACAGGTTGACGTCGCACAGAACCAACTGGTTAAAATATAAAAAGTATGTAAGCTCACACATCAAAATAAACCATCAATTTAACATCGCAGCGGACATCCTAGAAATGAGGAGCCTGCGACGTGCCTGGCAAACCAACAGATCGCCGTCACCAAAACAACGTCATAATAAAGCCACTCGCTTACTTAATCGAGCTCTAAAGCAAGAAGCAGAAAAGGCACAGCTGCGGTATATTAAAAAACGCAGCGACGCGGATAGAGCCGAAACTTTTGCTTTACATCTCAAAAACGTCTTCCAGCCGAACCCTGCCACTGGTTCATTTGTACTACAACAAATCGAATCTGAATCTATTTCCTTGCCACCATTGTTTCAGCCGAAGGAGATCGCGAAAGTCATTGGGGAACTGAAACCGAAAAAGGTCCCTGGTGGTGACCAAATAACCCCAAAAATGTTAATTGAACTTCCAAACTCAAGAATATATATACTTTATAGGGTCGCAAACGCTTCCTTCCTTCAACGCTACCCTTTTACTCTACAAGTAACGGGTATAAACACACTTGCCTGGATACACTCATAAGCTTCTAGAGTCGTATCTATACAACAGAACCTCCGTAGTAAAGTGCGACACAACAACATCCGACGACTAAATTATCAAAGCTGGCGTCCCGAAAGGAAGCGCGATAGGGCCTACTCTGTTCCTCCTTCACACAGGGGATATTCCCACAAACGAGCAGCTAACAACATCTACGTTCGCTGACGGCACCGAAATTTTAAGTCACTCAGGGTCCCCAGGCCCAAATCACCTCCTAGTAATAGAGAGGTGACTATCTGATTGGCGGATTAAAATAAATGAACAAAAATGTAAACACATACGGTTTACTCTCAACAGGCAAACATAACTTGCACTATCATTGAATAATACGCAGATTCCCCAAGTCAACGATGTAACGTATATCGGCGTCCACCTTGGCAGAAGACAAACCTGGGGAAGACACATCGAATGCAAGAAAGTACAAACTTAGGACAAACTTTTAACCATCAGCATCCGATTTGAAAATAAATTTGCTTTTGAAGTCATAACCAAGTAAAGCGTTGCATGTCATGATTGACAAACACCACAAATTTATGCGACGTTTTTAAGCCATCAACCAATACTTCAGCTGTAACGCAACCCAACGGACGAGTTATTTTGCTGTCGAATCCTCGTAGATTGGTTATACTGAATTCCATATCGACGTTTTTTATTTTTTCGGCCAACCACTCTTTCAGGATCGTAACATCGGCACTTGTATCCACCGAGCAATCGACGTCGATATCATTGATTGAACCCATTTGGGGCGTTTTGCGCTGTATACGTTGACTGCTGCTGCTAATGCTGCTGCTATTTTAGGACATTCTTTCGACATATGGCCATTCTCGGTGCAGTTGAAACTTTTTTTACTTTGTTTTTTTATTGTTTATATACGATCGTTTTTTATTCTGCCCTCCTTTTTTCAGCAAAATGCCCATAAATGTGGTATTTCTCCTGCAGCTCCTTATACGACGTGCAACTCTACAAGTTATATTTAAAATCGCTTTTCAAATTTAAGCCGTTGACAACAAGCGCATAACTGATTCGATCTCAATTACACCACACGCAGAAATTTTTTTTCTAAATATGAAATTTAGTAAGTATTTGTGGAATTTTTCTTCCTTCCCTTTTTTTACGATCGGACAATTCTTTGTGTAGATCAGCACTGTACACACGCTCTTGCCAAAATGCCGTTTCCAAAAACACTCGTAAAATAGATTGCACGAACTTCTGCTTTTCGTTCAACCCATAAGCGTAACTCAAAGTTTTAAAACCCATGTTTCACAGGCATAATGTGGCCAACACAATCTGCAATTATTTTATAAAAAAGTGTCCAAAAAGTGTGCAATTTTAGAGTCATTTTGGTTGTTTTCATATACTTGAATTTTTATCTTGAGTAGCTGGATCATTCGCTGCAACCTTTTATTATTTTCCAACATCACTGTTCAACGACATGTTTTTGTAGCTTGCGCTCTCTTACTTATTTCTTGTTGCGTCTTCTCCTTTTTGGGTTCTCTCATTTTTGATGCTTATTTAGCTTATTTTTATATAAGCACTGTTTTTGGCACGATTGTAGGGCAGGGGTGGCAGGAGTAGAGCCGGCTGGTTGGACATCCGTGGCGGGGGGTCGGCGGAAGGTTGCTGCCGCTGGTGGCCCTCGCTGTAGATCCCAAAGGTTGGTCGTATTGCTCCTATGTTGAGATAGGAAGATTACGGCGGAAGGATAACTGTCCTTCGATACCGCTTGTCTAGTGACTCAGTCATTATAATAATTAATAATTAACGGCTAAGTGCCGGAGTTTCATAAATAGGAGCTGGTGCTTTTGATTTATTAAACTTCCAAATAGAAATAAACTTAAGAACTAACAAAAGCTCATACATGCCCGAGTTACCGACCAGTCGGTAGGTAACGAGCCGCCAGCCAAGCCACCCAGAGCTACCCTGGAATTGGTACGCTGACTGGGTGGCCACTTGACAATACATATGGATGCAATTATGTTGCAATCTAAACATCGTCCAAAACTGGGCAACGACCACTTGGGTCGCTGCCCTGCTAACGTTTTCGCTGACTCTGCAACAGGATGCCCCGACCCCCGGAAATGTGACACGAGCAGCACTTGGATTTGGATTCTTTATAAACATTCATTTTATTTCATTTTTGTACTTATGTATAAGCATTTATGTATAGCATGTAAGATTTCCTATGTACTGAACAATATAAGTTTCAGTTTGAGAATTTACTTCAAACAGAGAAGTTTCGATTCCGCTAAGAATTTTAAAAAGACTTGGAGAATATCTGAAGACCTTCTGACAAATACCAGGAGAACACCCCGAACCAACTCTTGGATTTACCATAACTCCCGTATGCCCTTGGCTGACCTCTAACCACGAACATTTCGCAGAAGTCATACGATTGCTGTTAGCCAATGAGACAAGCCACGGCCCAGAACGGTACAATAAGCTGGCTCAGCTCTAGGGCCCCTTAGGCTGGAACAAATTTAAGGTGGACTATACATGAGAGGTATAGAAAGTGTAATAATAATAATAATAAAAATGATTAATATTAATAAATGATTAATATTAACAAAGGGAATAAGAATTGGCCTGCTCAGCTAAGCTAGGAGTTACCTGTAAGATAAATTACAAAAAACTTAACTGTGAATTTTTTCCATATATAATGTTATCTCTTTCTAACATGTAAGTTAGCTTTAAGATATCGGTTTATATATATGTCTATCTCGCTCACGGACAAACGAGCGATGATGAACAAGAATTAAAAAAACACTTGGTTTCTTTCTCTGAAAAAAGCTAACAAGTAGTGAGTTTCACACTATTACAGTACGAGAACTCCCTTTGTAAGCTGCGTTGTTTTTCGGAGAGTAACTAAAGAAACGAGGCCAGCTTCCAATAAGTGAATTGGCTGGTAAGTCGACGACGACGTTGACGTGTTTTTTTTTGTAATTGCAAACACGGTAGTTAGCATCAGAGCGTCGATTGGTGAGAAGGGGTAACGGCAGCGCTGCATGGGCTCAGAAGTCGGTGCGTCAGAGAGCGGATTTCTTCGGGCGCGGCCGACGACTCTGCATTACTTTTTAGCTCTGTTGAGATATACGAAAAGTTCGCTTTGTTGCGAGCAACTGAGGTTAGGCGCTCGTCTTACTAATGTACCGTGTACACTAAATATTGGCTTGGTTGCCGGCATTTGTTTAGATTTCGTTTTGTTTGATTAGAATAATAAATTTGCAGGGGATTAATACCCTTGCTGTTTGGCATTTCTGCCAGAGTCTAAAGGTCTGCATAATTTTAATTTCTAACGAGGAGCGACCCTTGCTGAATATATTGTAATGTTTTTCTGACGTCACACTCTTGATCTGCATCAAGCATCTAGGCCCAGGGTGCATTCTTTTCAGATTTGGGAACAGAAAATAGTTGCAGTTATAAGTAATATGGTAGATGTGAAAGATCAGCGAGATCCATTAAAAGCCACGAGGGACTAATATGTCACTGTGCATCTCCATCAATTTCATCGAGTTTGCTGTTTTTGCTAGCTCTAGCCATATCGGAAATCTGTTAAGTACCAAATGAATGAATTGTTTAAAGTAATGGGCTGCTGAACTGAAATCTTTGAGAGTACGGAAACATTAGACGTTTGATTTGGCTTCGGTATCTCTCTAAATGATTGCGATATATTTGTTGCTTAGTAGCCAATAAATTTCAATTTGAAATTATTTTGCTTCACTCATTTCTCAAGTTTAAAAGTAAAAGTAAAAAATAAAAATAAAAGTAAAATATTCGAAAGTGCTCCAAGAATTTCTGTAAATCGCCGTATAGGTTTCTTGTAAACATTTTTTTAAAGAATTGCTGATACAGTAAAATGCAGTTATACAAATATGAACCATTTTACTTGCTTTGTAATTTTTTAACTACAGATCTATGCTACTTGTGTTATTAAGTCAATTACATAAGTTATAGTATTAGCGAGCCAGGAAAGCTTTCCAAAACTTTTCTGAAGTGGAATTTCGGAAATTTTGGCCGTGTGGGTCATTTGCGAAAAGGACACTTAAATGTTCTCTTTTTTCTCCCGAAAAATGTCTTTCTTAATATTGCCAATTATCTACTGTCTCGCTGTTATAGGTTCCGCTATATCAACTTTCACACAATAAACTTTGGAGTATGGTAATTGCTTTAATACGTTAAACAAAATCAAAATATACTTTTCTATACTATTAGGAAGTTCAATGTAGTATTAAACAGACACTTAAATATTTTTAAACTTGCTTACACTTCAACTATAACTGGAAAAGCAGCATCACGTAACTCTTCTCTCCAGCTAGGGGGAAGTAACAATTGTACTTTAGCACGACATCCATGTGGTAATGTTACTTCAAAAGATCGCTGGGTCGGTAATGCCAACTTTTGTAGCCTTTCTGCATAAAATGGTCTTGTGTCATATAAAATTCTTACTAAACTGTGAGTTTCAAGCATATGAACTCCTGAAACAGGTAGCCCTGGACCTTGGCATTCTAAAATATAAAATGTTATTCCATAACTGGTTGCAATACCCAATGATGGCGTAAAAAAGGCATGAAAATGTGAACAGTTAGTATAATAGTACCGACTACTCCAGAGAACTTCGCCCAAATTACATGTAATACATTGCGGTTCCATTCTGTTGATTAAAATAAATGTATAGGTAACTGATTTTTAGAATATCCGTATTCTTACTTTCTGGTATCTTCATGTATCGGGTCTTTAACAGAATACAAGTGTCGCTGACCAGGCTTCTTATCTTGAGTAGCCAAAAAATAAACTTTATGATTTATCGTATCCCAACATAGTATTTGCAATACCTAAAAGAGAGCGTAAAATGATTATTGTTTAGCATTAACAATTTATTTATGGTCTAAATACTTGAAAATTCATAAAAGAGGATAACATACTTTTTTTTTAATTTTAAATTTATAAATTTAAATTGATGTTTCCAATTCTTTTAATGTCTTAAAGCAGTTTTCA
The DNA here is from genome assembly GCF_018153835.1 of Drosophila eugracilis. Classification (NCBI taxonomy): domain Eukaryota; kingdom Metazoa; phylum Arthropoda; class Insecta; order Diptera; family Drosophilidae; genus Drosophila; species Drosophila eugracilis. Next base: position 7,652 of record NW_024573745.1, on the reverse strand, counting down.
ATTTTGTCAACGACTTGGGAAAATTCACAGCAATGCAAAACAGGTGTAAATTCTTAAATGCCCCTGACTTAAGACCAGAACCGTACTATGTAGACAAATAGAAAATCCGATGGCTTACAAAGATAAAAAGGAAAGAAAATAGATAAATGAATCAATATATCGGTTGAGGATATAAAGCTCTTATTGTACTATGGACTTCTTTCGAAAAAGAACTACATTTACCTAAAGTTTAGCTCCAAACATACTCTGTTATAAACTGTTCATCTTAGTTGCATATGCCAGAACAGCTAGTTTCCAAGATCTGATGCGGTTGGAACCATAGCTATTCTGATTATGCCAACATCAACAGATATAACGTCTTTGACACGACTAGCCTCTTAAAACAAAGAAAAGAACAGAAAAGAAAAAAATTGGCTGCATCTGGACAAGTTAGATGAGTGACTGTTTTTAGTTCATCAAATGTCAAAATTGTCGGATTTTAATAATTTCTTAATTTCCGCAAATTTATTTCAAAATTTCAAAATAAAGGTCCACAAAATTATTGGCTTTTCTGAACTGCTAATAAGCCGCGTTAGCGCTGCAGTGACTGCCATTTTTGAAGAGTCCTGAAAAATCTCAAGATGTTGGTTAAGATGCAACATGACTTATCTGGGAACGTGATATTCTGAAGAACCCGTAGATAAGGGGCAAGTTATTACCAAAATCTAGACATATATTCGGGAAATGGTTCATCACAGCTTTTTCTTTACTTCCCTAACGCTTGCAAAACATTCGCTCTCATTGCATATATGTAATATTATGTTTTGATGTCTTCCACGCACTGTCCCTCGCCGTTGTCCGATGATTCCGGTGAAGGGGGTGATGACTCAGCCGTGGCTGACTGCTGATATGTCCGAGCTGGGCGGCTGCCGCTGGCTCTCCGCGTTTTCCAATTTAGGAAGATTGCGTTAGGAGTAACTAACTCCGTTGCTAATGGCCCTTAAGGCACATTAACCAATTTCAATGAATAAAAAGGAAGTTTACGGCCAATGCCGCAGTTCCATATTCAAGCAAGTGCTTTATTGAATTTCCATATTAAAACTGAAGACATAAAAGAATTAACGTAAGCTAAGTGCGGCCGGCAAGCCGACCGCTCGTGCAGCAAAGTGCTGACACTAGCAAAATCAACATAACTCAATAATCACCCAAAAAATGTACCGACTTATGATTACTCCTTAACAGCGTATTCGAAAGCGGTAGCAGGAAGTGTGAGTAAGATCAAAATCTTGTGCTGCTGCTTCCTACTCCAGGTAATGATGGGCAATACTGTGCCTTAAGAGAGGATTTCTTATAATATTTAACAATATTTATTAAATCCTTAAAAACGTCTTAGTCCCATACCGTTTAACAGTTAAGACTATATTAAAGTCTATGTATGTGAGATCTCTAACCGAATGACGTTTTCGTAATGCTAACAGTAAAATTTCTTCGATCCGTTTGCCACAAACTCGAAAACGATCAAAGCAAGCTTGGTGCTTTAGAGAGTTGGCAGCCTTTCAGATAAGTGAAGTATATTCAAGTGAATGAAATAAGAAACCATATATCCGGAGTTTTGTCAAATCATGAGTGATGCACGGACATAGATTTGGGAAATTTTGGCTGGGTTAAGGCTAAGTTAGATGGTTGAACAGTTAGTTTTAAGGTTAAGTAAAAGTCCATGACAATAGACGTGTTTTTATATCACTTCGCCGTGTAATTAAGACAAACCACAAAAGCCGTGCCCGTCCCCCAACCCCTACAACATAACCAATGATCTGCTATTACAACAACGACTAACAAAATGCCCTCGTTTAAAGCAACATCCACATCAACTGCAGTTGATGTTTCTAAAGCTCGTACTGAGAAGCTAGCCTCCATCCAACCCAGAAATACAAAATCAACGGACCACTAATGTAAACATGAATTGATCGGTATGTGGAAATAATAAGAAAAGTAAGCCCACATTCAGCTGAAAGCTGTCAGGAAACAGATTTTCTATTCTTAGTGACCCTAAAGATGATGATAATAACGCCCAAACACCCAAGGCCAAGCAACTAAGGCCACTACCAATTTTTGTACGTCAGGCAAACTGTGCAGAATTTGTTAAAAAAATAACTGATCAAATTGGAGCAAATAAATTCTATGTAAAATCCATAAAAGCGGGTAATATTAATGAAACAAAAATACAACTGATCGACGAGCAACATTTCAGATCAGTGGCCAAACACCTCGACAACGGAAAAATTAGCACTACACCTACAAACTTAAAATTTGCAAAGGACTACAGGTAGTTATTAAAGGTATCGTAGCATCAGTCCCTATCTATGAGATCATAGCTAGACTTATAGAAAAGACTTTTAATGTTAAACAGGCTAGGAATAATATCAAATAAAACAAAGTTCCACAGCCAATGTTCAAGGTAGAGTTGGAGCCTGAAAGTATGCACTTAAAAACAGTCAAGTTCACCCAATCTATAACTTTCAATATCTGTTGCACAGTAGGATCACCGTTGAGCAACCCCATAAGCATACGGCCACACGAAAACTTACTGCATACTACGCCCAGTCTGTGTTGCCTGACGCACATTGAACTGATGCCAGCCCTATAAACAAGGATAATCACTCCGCCAAAAAA
>NW_024573744.1:0-28910 GCF_018153835.1 Drosophila eugracilis | reverse complement strand
TAAATTTTCCCATTTTTTCTAATTTAAGTTGCAGTATTATTGCTATAACTAAGCCAATAGTTACTCGAATCTGGAATGGCATATCTCGTTCGATTCCTTGTTAAATTTCTAACAAAACTGCATTCACAGCTAAAATTGCGAATTTTGATCCATTTCTCGCGAAAATGGACAATATTACCGTTATCAAATATGCCAACTTAAATTTTCCCATTTTTTCTAATTTAAGTTGCAGTATTATTGCTATAACTAAGCCAATAGTTACTCGAATCTGGAATGGCATATCTCGTTCGATTCCTTGTTAAATTTCTAACAAAACTGCATTCACAGCTAAAATTGCGAATTTTGATCCATTTCTCGCGAAAATGGACAATATTACCCGTTATCAAATATGCCAACTTAAATTTTCCCATTTTTTCTAATTTAAGTTGCAGTATTATTGCTATAACTAAGCCAATAGTTACTCGAATCTGGAATGGCATATCTCGTTCGATTCCTTGTTAAATTTCTAACAAAACTGCATTCACAGCTAAAATTGCGAATTTTGATCCATTTCTCGCGAAAATGGACAATATTACCGTTATCAAATATGCCAACTTAAATTTTCCCATTTTTTCCTAATTTAAGTTGCAGTATTATTGCTATAACTAAGCCAATAGTTACTCGAATCTGGAATGGCATATCTCGTTCGATTCCTTGTTAAATTTCTAACAAAACTGCATTCACAGCTAAAATTGCGAATTTTGATCCATTTCTCGCGAAAATGGACAATATTACCCGTTATCAAATATGCCAACTTAAATTTTCCCATTTTTTCTAATTTAAGTTGCAGTATTATTGCTATAACTAAGCCAATAGTTACTCGAATCTGGAATGGCATATCTCGTTCGATTCCTTGTTAAATTTCTAACAAAACTGCATTCACAGCTAAAATTGCGAATTTTGATCCATTTCTCGCGAAAATGGACAATATTACCCGTTATCAAATATGCCAACTTAAATTTTCCCATTTTTTCTAATTTAAGTTGCAGTATTATTGCTATAACTAAGCCAATAGTTACTCGAATCTGGAATGGCATATCTCGTTCGATTCCTTGTTAAATTTCTAACAAAACTGCATTCACAGCTAAAATTGCGAATTTTGATCCATTTCTCAAAAAAAATGGACAATATTACCCGTTATCAAATATGCCAACTTAAATTTTCCCATTTTTTCTAATTTAAGTTGCAGTAGTATTGCTATAACTAAGCCAATAGTTACTCGAATCTGGAATGGCATATCTCGTTCGATTCCTTGTTAAATTTCTAACAAAACTGCATTCACAGCTAAAATTGCGAATTTTGATCCATTTCTCGCGAAAATGGACAATATTACCGTTATCAAATATGCCAACTTAAATTTTCCCAATTTTTTCCTAATTTAAGTTGCAGTATTATTGCTATAACTAAGCCAATAGTTACTCGAATCTGGAATGGCATATCTCGTTCGATTCCTAGTTAAATTTCTAACAAAACTGCATTCACAGCTAAAATTGCGAATTTTGATCCATTTCTCGCGAAAATGGACAATATTACCGTTATCAAATATGCCAACTTAAATTTTCCCATTTTTTCTAATTTAAGTTGCAGTATTATTGCTATAACTAAGCCAATAGTTACTCGAATCTGGAATGGCATATCTCGTTCGATTCCTTGTTAAATTTCTAACAAAACTGCATTCACAGCTAAAATTGCGAATTTTGATCCATTTCTCGCGAAAATGGACAATATTACCGTTATCAAATATGCCAACTTAAATTTTCCCATTTTTTCTAATTTAAGTTGCAGTATTATTGCTATAACTAAGCCAATAGTTACTCGAATCTGGAATGGCATATCTCGTTCGATTCCTTGTTAAATTTCTAACAAAACTGCATTCACAGCTAAAATTGGGAATTTTGATCCATTTCTCGCGAAAATGGACAATATTACCCGTTATCAAATATGCCAACTTAAATTTTCCCATTTTTTCTAATTTAAGTTGCAGTATTATTGCTATAACTAAGCCAATAGTTACTCGAATCTGGAATGGCATATCTCGTTCGATTCCTTGTTAAATTTCTAACAAAACTGCATTCACAGCTAAAATTGCGAATTTTGATCCATTTCTCGCAAAAAATGGACAATATTACCCGTTATCAAATATGCCAACTATAAATTTTCCCATTTTTTCTAATTTAAGTTGCAGTATTATTGCTATAACTAAGCCAATAGTTACTCGAATCTGGAATGGCATATCTCGTTCGATTCCTTGTTAAATTTCTAACAAAACTGCATTCACAGCTAAAATTGCGAATTTTGATCCATTTCTCGCGAAAATGGACAATATTACCGTTATCAAATATGCCAACTTAAATTTTCCCATTTTCTCTAATTTAAGTTGCAGTATTATTGCTATAACTAAGCCAATAGTTACTCGAATCTGGAATGGCATATCTCGTTCGATTCCTTGTTAAATTTCTAACAAAACTGCATTCACAGCTAAAATTGCGAATTTTGATCCATTTCTCGCGAAAATGGACAATATAATCGCGTTATCAAATATGCCAACTTAAATTTTCCCATTTTTCTCTAATTTAAGTTGCAGTATTATTGCTATAACTAAGCCAATAGTTACTCGAATCTGGAATGGCATATCTCGTTCGATTCCTTGTTAAATTTCTAACAAAACTGCATTCACAGCTAAAATTGCGAATTTTGATCCATTTCTCGCGAAAATGGACAATATTACCCGTTATCAAATATGCCAACTTAAATTTTCCCATTTTTTCTAATTTAAGTTTCAGTATTATTGCTATAACTAAGCCAATAGTTACTCGAATCTGGAATGGCATATCTCGTTCGATTCCTTGTTAAATTTCTAACAAAACTGCATTCACAGCTAAAATTGCGAATTTTGATCCATTTCTCGCGAAAATGGACAATATTACCCGTTATCAAATATGCCAACTTAAATTTTCCCATTTTTTCTAATTTAAGTTGCAGTATTATTGCTATAACTAAGCCAATAGTTACTCGAATCTGGAATGGCATATCTCGTTCGATTCCTTGTTAAATTTCTAACAAAACTGCATTCACAGCTAAAATTGCGAATTTTGATCCATTTCTCGCAAAAATGGACGATATTACCCGTTATCAAATATGCCAACTTAAATTTTCCCATTTTTTCTAATTTAAGTTGCAGTATTATTGCTATAACTAAGCCAATAGTTACTCGAATCTGGAATGGCATATCTCGTTCGATTCCTTGTTAAATTTCTAACAAAACTGCATTCACAGCTAAAATTGCGAATTTTGATCCATTTCTCTCGCGAAAATGGACGATATTACCCGTTATCAAATATGCCAACTTAAATTTTCCCATTTTTTCTAATTTAAGTTGCAGTATTATTGCTATAACTAAGCCAATAGTTACTCGAATCTGGAATGGCATATCTCGTTCGATTCCTTGTTAAATTTCTAACAAAACTGCATTCACAGCTAAAATTGCGAATTTTGATCCATTTCTCGCGAAAATGGACAATATTACCGTTATCAAATATGCCAACTTAAATTTTCCCATTTTTTCTAATTTAAGTTGCAGTATTATTGCTATAACTAAGCCAATAGTTACTCGAATCTGGAATGGCATATCTCGTTCGATTCCTTGTTAAATTTCTAACAAAACTGCATTCACAGCTAAAATTGCGAATTTTGATCCATTTCTCGCGAAAATGGACAATATTACCGTTATCAAATATGCCAACTTAAATTTTCCCATTTTTTCTAATTTAAGTTGCAGTATTATTACTATAACTAAGCCAATAGTTACTCGAATCTGGAATGGCATATCTCGTTCGATTCCTTGTTAAATTTCTAACAAAACTGCATTCACAGCTAAAATTGCGAGTTTTTGATCCATTTCTCACGAAAATGGACAATATTACCGTTATCAAATATGCCAACTTAAATTTTCCCATTTTTTCTAATTTAAGTTGCAGTATTACTTGCTATAACTAAGCCAATAGTTACTCGAATCTGGAATGGCATATCTTCGTTCGATTCCTTGTTAAATTTCTAACAAAACTGCATTCACAGCTAAAATTGCGAATTTTGATCCATTTCTCGCGAAAATGGACAATATTACCCGTTATCAAATATGCCAACTTAAATTTTCCCATTTTTTCTAATTTAAGTTGCAGTATTATTGCTATAACTAAGCCAATAGTTACTCGAATCTGGAATGGCATATCTCGTTCGATTCCTTGTTAAATTTCTAACAAAACTGCATTCACAGCTAAAATTGCGAATTTTGATCCATTTCTCGCGAAAATGGACAATATTAACCGTTATCAAATATGCCAACTTAAATTTTCCCATTTTTTCTAATTTAAGTTGCAGTATTATTGCTATAACTAAGCCAATAGTTACCTCGAATCTGGAAATGGCATATCTCGTTCGATTCCTTGTTAAATTTCTAACAAAACTGCATTCACAGCTAAAATTGCGAAATTTTGATCCATTTCTCGCGAAAATGGACAATATTACCGTTTATCAAATATGCCAACTTAAATTTTCCCATTTTTTCCTAATTTAAGTTGCAGTATTATTGCTATAACTAAGCCAATAGTTACTCGAATCTGGAATGGCATATCTCGTTCGATTCCTTGTTAAATTTCTAACAAAACTGCATTCACAGCTAAAATTGCGAATTTTGATCCATTTCTCGCGAAAATGGACAATATTACCCGTTATCAAATATGCCAACTTAAATTTTCCCATTTTTTCTAATTTAAGTTGCAGTATTATAGCATTTAACTAAGCCAATAGTTACTCGAATCTGGAATGGCATATCTCGTTCGATTCCTTGTTAAATTTCTAACAAAACTGCATTCACAGCTAAAATTGCGAATTTTGATCCATTTCTCGCGAAAATGGACAATATTAACCGTTATCAAATATGCCAAATTTATTTCCCATTTTTTTCTAATTTAAGTTGCAGTATTAATTTCTATAACTAAGCCAATAGTTACTCGAATCTGGAATGGCATATCTCGTTCGATTCCTTGTTAAATTTCTAACAAAACTGCATTCACAGCTAAAATTGCGAATTTTGATCCATTTCTCGCGAAAAATGGACAATATTACCGTTATCAAATATGCCAACTTAAATTTTCCCATTTTTTCTAATTTAAGTTGCAGTATTATTGCTATAACTAAGCCAATAGTTACTCGAATCTGGAATGGCATATCTCGTTCGATTCCTTGTTAAATTTCTAACAAAACTGCATTCACAGCTAAAATTGCGAATTTTGATCCATTTCTCTCGAAAATGGACAATATTACCGTTATCAAATATGCCAACTTAAATTTTCCCATTTTTTTTAATTTAAGTTGCAGTATTATTGCTATAACTAAGCCAATAGTTACTCGAATCTGGAATGGCATATCTCGTTCGATTCCTTGTTAAATTTCTAACAAAACTGCATTCACAGCTAAAATTGCGAATTTTGATCCATTTCTCGCGAAAATGGACAATATTACCCGTTATCAAATATGCCAACTTAAATTTTCCCATTTTTTCTAATTTAAGTTGCAGTATTATTGCTATAACTAAGCCAATAGTTACTCGAATCTGGAATGGCATATCTCGTTCGATTCCTTGTTAAATTTCAAAACTAACAAAACTGCATTCACAGCTAAAATTGCGAAATTTTGATCCATTTCTCGCGAAAATGGACAATATTACCCGTTATCAAATATGCCAACTTAAATTTTCCCATTTTTTCTAATTTAAGTTGCAGTATTATTACTATAACTAAGCCAATAGTTACTCGAATCTGGAATGGCATATCTCGTTCGATTCCTTGTTAAATTTCTAACAAAACTGCATTCACAGCTAAAATTGCGAATTTTGATCCATTTCTCGCGAAAATGGACAATATTACCCGTTATCAAATATGCCAACTTAAATTTTCCCATTTTTTCTAATTTAAGTTGCAGTATTATTGCTATAACTAAGCCAATAGTTACTCGAATCTGGAATGGCATATCTCGTTCGATTCCTTGTTAAATTTCTAACAAAACTGCATTCACAGCTAAAATTGCGAATTTGGATCCATTTCTCGCGAAAATGGACAATATTACCGTTATCAAATATGCCAACTTAAATTTTCCCATTTTTTCTAATTTAAGTTGCAGTATTATTGCTATAACTAAGCCAATAGTTACTCGAATCTGGAATGGCATATCTCGTTCGATTCCTTGTTAAATTTCTAACAAAACTGCATTCACAGCTAAAATTGCGAATTTTGATCCATTTCTCGCGAAAATGGACAATATTAACCGTTATCAAATATGCCAACTTAAATTTTCCCATTTTTCCCTAATTTAAGTTGCAGTATTATTGCTATAACTAAGCCAATAGTTACTCGAATCTGGAATGGCATATCTCGTTCGATTCCTTGTTAAATTTCTAACAAAACTGCATTCACAGCTAAAATTGCGAAATTTTGATCCATTTCTCGCGAAAATGGACAATATTACCCGTTATCAAATATGCCAACTTAAATTTTCCCATTTTTTCTAATTTAAGTTGCAGTATTATTGCTATAACTAAGCCAATAGTTACTCGAATCTGGAATGGCATATCTCGTTCGATTCCTTGTTAAATTTCTAACAAAACTGCATTCACAGCTAAAATTGCGAATTTTGATCCATTTCTCGCGAAAAAATGGACAATATTACCCGTTATCAAATATGCCAACTTAAATTTTCCCATTTTTTCTAATTTAAGTTGCAGTATTATTGCTTTATAACTAAGCCAATAGTTACTCGAATCTGGAATGGCATATCTCGTTCGATTCCTTGTTAAATTTCTAACAAAACTGCATTCACAGCTAAAATTGCGAAATTTTGATCCATTTCTCGCGAAAATGGACAATATTACCGGTTATCAAATATGCCAACTTAAATTTTCCCATTTTTTCTAATTTAAGTTGCAGTATTATTGCTATAACTAAGCCAATAGTTACTCGAATCTGGAATGGCATATCTCGTTCGATTCCTTGTTAAATTTCTAACAAAACTGCATTCACAGCTAAAATTGCGAATTTTGATCCATTTCTCGCGAAAAATGGACGATATTACCCGTTATCAAATATGCCAACCTAAAATTTTCCCATTTTTCCTAATTTAAGTTGCAGTATTATTACGCTATAACTAAGCCAATAGTTACTCGAATCTGGAATGGCATATCTCGTTCGATTCCTTGTTAAATTTCTAACAAAACTGCATTCACAGCTAAAATTGCGAATTTTGATCCATTTCTCGCAAAAATGGACAATATTACCCGTTATCAAATATGCCAACTTAAATTTTCCCATTTTTTCCTAATTTAAGTTGCAGTATTATTGCTATAACTAAGCCAATAGTTACTCGAATCTGGAATGGCATATCTCGTTCGATTCCTTGTTAAATTTCTAACAAAACTGCATTCACAGCTAAAATTGCGAATTTTGATCCATTTCTCGCGAAAATGGACAATATTACCCGTTATCAAATATGCCAACTTAAATTTTCCCATTTTTTCTAATTTAAGTTGCAGTATTATTGCTATAACTAAGCCAATAGTTACTCGAAATCTGGAATGAACGCATATCTCGTTCGATTCCTTGTTAAATTTCTAACAAAACTGCATTCACAGCTAAAATTGCGAATTTTGATCCATTTCTCGCGAAAATGGACAATATTACCCGTTATCAAATATGCCAACTTAAATTTTCCCATTTTTTCTAATTTAAGTTGCAGTATTATTGCTATAACTAAGCCAATAGTTACTCGAATCTGGAATGGCATATCTCGTTCGATTCCTTGTTAAATTTCTAACAAAACTGCATTCACAGCTAAAATTGCCAATTTTTGATCCATTTCTCGCGAAAATGGACAATATTACCCGTTATCAAATATGCCAACTTAAATTTTCCCATTTTTTCTAATTTAAGTTGCAGTATTATTGCTATAACTAAGCCAATATAGTTACTCGAATCTGGAATGGCATATCTCGTTCGATTCCTTGTTAAATTTCTAACAAAACTGCATTCACAGCTAAAATTGCGAATTTTGATCCATTTCTCGCGAAAATGGACAATATTACCCGTTATCAAATATGCCAACTTAAATTTTCCCATTTTTCCTAATTTAAGTTGCAGTATTATTGCTATAACTAAGCCAATAGTTACTCGAATCTGGAATGGCATATCTCGTTCGATTCCTTGTTAAATTTCTAACAAAACTGCATTCACAGCTAAAATTGCGAATTTTGATCCATTTCTCGCAAAAATGGACAATATTACCCGTTATCAAATATGCCAACTTAAATTTTCCCATTTTTTTCTAATTTAAGTTGCTGTATTATTGCTATAACTAAGCCAATAGTTACTCGAATCTGGAATGGCATATCTCGTTCGATTCCTTGTTAAATTTCTAACAAAACTGCATTCACAGCTAAAATTGCGAATTTTGATCCATTTCTCGCGAAAATGGACGATATTACCCGTTATCAAATATGCCAACTTAAATTTTCCCATTTTTTCTAATTTAAGTTGCAGTATTATTGCTATAACTAAGCCAATAGTTACTCGAATCTGGAATGGCATATCTCGTTCGATTCCTTGTTAAATTTCTAACAAAACTGCATTCACAGCTAAAATTGCGAATTTTGATCCATTTCTCGCAAAAATGGACGATATTACCCGTTATCAAATATGCCAACTTAAATTTTCCCATTTTTTCCTAATTTAAGTTGCAGTATTATTGCTATAACTAAGCCAATAGTTACTCGAATCGGAATGGAATGGCATATCTCGTTCGATTCCTTGTTAAATTTCTAACAAAACTGCATTCACAGCTAAAATTGCGAATTTTGATCCATTTCTCGAGAAAATGGACAATATTACCCGTTATCAAATATGCCAACTTAAATTTTCCCATTTTTTCTAATTTAAGTTGCAGTATTATTGCTATAACTAAGCCAATAGTTACTCGAATCTGGAATGGCATATCTCGTTCGATTCCTTGTTAAATTTCTAACAAAACTGCATTCACAGCTAAAATTGCGAATTTTGATCCATTTCTCGCAAAAATGGACAATATTACCCGTTATCAAATATGCCAACTTAAATTTTCCCATTTTTTCCTAATTTAAGTTGCAGTATTATTGCTATAACTAAGCCAATAGTTACTCGAATCTGGAATGGCATATCTCGTTCGATTCCTTGTTAAATTTCTAACAAAACTGCATTCACAGCTAAAATTGCGAATTTTGATCCATTTCTCGCGAAAATGGACAATATTACCCGTTATCAAATATGCCAACTTAAATTTTCCCAATTTTTCTAATTTAAGTTGCAGTATTATTGCTATAACTAAGCCAATAGTTACTCGAATCTGGAATGGCATATCTCGTTCGATTCCTTGTTAAATTTCTAACAAAACTGCATTCACAGCTAAAATTGCGAATTTTGATCCATTTCTCGCGAAAATGGACGATATTACCCGTTATCAAATATGCCAACTTAAATTTTCCCATTTTTTCTAATTTAAGTTGCAGTATTATTGCTATAACTAAGCCAATAGTTACTCGAATCTGGAATGGCATATCTCGTTCGATTCCTTGTTAAATTTCTAACAAAACTGCATTCACAGCTAAAATTGCGAATTTTGATCCATTTCTCGCGAAAAATGGACGATATTACCCGTTATCAAATATGCCAACTTAAATTTTCCCATTTTTTCTAATTTAAGTTGCAGTATTATTGCTATAACTAAGCCAATAGTTACTCGAATCTGGAATGGCATATCTCGTTCGATTCCTTGTTAAATTTCTAACAAAACTGCATTCACAGCTAAAATTGCGAATTTTGATCCATTTCTCGCAAAAATGGACAATATTACCCGTTATCAAATATGCCAACTTAAATTTTCCCATTTTTTCCTAATTTAAGTTGCAGTATTATTGCTATAACTAAGCCAATAGTTACTCGAATCTGGAATGGCATATCTCGTTCGATTCCTTGTTAAATTTCTAACAAAACTGCATTCACAGCTAAAATTGCGAATTTTGATCCATTTCTCGCGAAAATGGACAATATATACCGTTATCAAATATGCCAACTTAAATTTTCCCATTTTTTCTAATTTAAGTTGCAGTATTATTGCTATAACTAAGCCAATAGTTACTCGAATCTGGAATGGCATATCTCGTTCGATTCCTTGTTAAATTTCTAACAAAACTGCATTCACAGCTAAAATTGCGAATTTTGATCCATTTCTCGCGAAAATGGACAATATTACCCGTTATCAAATATGCCAACTTAAATTTTCCCATTTTTTCTAATTTAAGTTGCAGTATTATTGCTATAACTAAGCCAATAGTTACTCGAATCTGGAATGGCATATCTCGTTCGATTCCTTGTTAAATTTCTAACAAAACTGCATTCACAGCTAAAATTGCGAATTTTGATCCATTTCTCGCAAAAATGGACGATATTACCCGTTATCAAATATGCCAACTTAAATTTTCCCATTTTTTCTAATTTAAGTTGCAGTATTATTGCTATAACTAAGCCAATAGTTACTCGAATCTGGAATGGCATATCTCGTTCGATTCCTTGTTAAATTTCTAACAAAACTGCATTCACAGCTAAAATTGCGAATTTTGATCCATTTCTCGCAAAAATGGATCAATATTCACCCGTTATCAAATATGCCAACTTAAATTTTCCCATTTTTTCTAATTTAAGTTGCAGTATTATTGCTATAACTAAGCCAATAGTTACTCGAATCTGGAATGGCATATCTCGTTCGATTCCTTGTTAAATTTCTAACAAAACTGCATTCACAGCTAAAATTGCGAATTTTGATCCATTTCTCGCGAAAATGGACAATATTACCCGTTATCAAATATGCCAACCTAAATTTTCCCATTTTTCCTAATTTAAGTTGCAGTATTATTGCTATAACTAAGCCAATAGTTACTCGAATCTGGAATGGCATATCTCGTTCGATTCCTTGTTAAATTTCTAACAAAACTGTCTATTCACAGCTAAAATTGCGAATTTTGATCCATTTCTCGCGAAAATGGACAATATTACCCGTTATCAAATATGCCAACTTAAATTTTCCCATTTTTTTCAATTTAAGGTTGCAGTGCATTATTGCTATAACTAAGCCAATAGTTACTCGAATCTGGAATGGCATATCTCGTTCGATTCCTTGTTAAATTTCTAACAAAACTGCATTCACAGCTAAAATTGCGAATTTTGGATCCATTTCTCGCAAAAATGGACGATATTACCCGTTATCAAATATGCCAACTTAAATTTTCCCATTTTTTTCTAATTTAAGTTGCAGTATTATTGCTATAACTAAGCCAATAGTTACTCGGAATCTGGAATGGCATATCTCGTTCGATTCCTTGTTAAATTTCTAACAAAACTGCATTCACAGCTAAAATTCCGAATTTTGGATCCATTTCTCGCGAAAATGGACAATATTACCCGTTATCAAATATGCCAACTTAAATTTTCCCATTTTTTCTAATTTAAGTTGCAGTATTATTGCTATAACTAAGCCAATAGTTACTCGAATCTGGAATGGCATATCTCGTTCGATTCCTTGTTAAATTTCTAACAAAACTGCATTCACAGCTAAAATTGCGAATTTTGATCCATTTCTCGCAGAAAATGGACAATATTACCGTTATCAAATATGCCAACTTAAATTTTCCCATTTTTTCCTAATTTAAGTTGCAGTATTATTGCTATAACTAAGCCAATAGTTACTCGAATCTGGAATGGCATATCTCGTTCGATTCCTTGTTAAATTTCTAACAAAACTGCATTCACAGCTAAAATTGCGAATTTTGATCCATTTCTCGCGAAAATGGACAATATTACCGTTATCAAATATGCCAACTTAAATTTTCCCATTTTTTCTAATTTAAGTTGCAGTATTATTGCTATAACTAAGCCAATAGTTACTCGAATCTGGAATGGCATATCTCGTTCGATTCCTTTGTAAATTTCTAACAAAACTGCATTCACAGCTAAAATTGCGAATTTTGATCCATTTCTCGCGAAAATGGACAATATTACCCGTTATCAAATATGCCAACTTAAATTTTCCCATTTTTTCTAATTTAAGTTGCAGTATTATTGCTATAACTAAGCCAATAGTTACTCGAATCTGGAATGGCATATCTCGTTCGATTCCTTGTTAAATTTCTAACAAAACTGCATTCACAGCTAAAATTGCGAATTTTGATCCATTTCTCGCGAAAATGGACAATATTACCCGTTATCAAATATGCCAACTTAAATTTTCCCATTTTTTCTAATTTAAGTTGCAGTATTATTGCTATAACTAAGCCAATAGTTACTCGAATCTGGAATGGCATATCTCGTTCGATTCCTTGTTAAATTTCTAACAAAACTGCATTCACAGCTAAAATTGCGAATTTTTGATCCATTTCTCGCGAAAATGGACAATATTACCGTTATCAAATATGCCAACTTAAATTTTCCCATTTTTTCTAATTTAAGTTGCAGTATTATTGCTATAACTAAGCCAATAGTTACTCGAATCTGGAATGGCATATCTCGTTCGATTCCTTGTTAAATTTCTAACAAAACTGCATTCACAGCTAAAATTGCGAATTTTGATCCATTTCTCGCGAAAAATGGACAATATTAACCGTTATCAAATATGCCAACTTAAATTTTCCCATTTTTTCTAATTTAAGTTGCAGTATTATTGCTATAACTAAGCCAATAGTTACTCGAATCTGGAATGGCATATCTCGTTCGATTCCTTGTTAAATTTCTAACAAAACTGCATTCACAGCTAAAATTGCGAATTTTGATCCATTTCTCGCGAAAATGGACGATATTAACCGTTATCAAAAAATGTCAAATTTAATTTTCCCATTTTTTCTAATTTAAGTTGCAGTATTATTGCTATAACTAAGCCAATAGTTACTCGAATCTGGAATGGCATATCTCGTTCGATTCCTTGTTAAATTTCTAACAAAACTGCATTCACAGCTAAAATTGCGAATTTTGATCCATTTCTCGCGAAAATGGACAATATTACCCGTTATCAAATATGCCAACTTAAATTTTCCCATTTTTTCTAATTTAAGTTGCAGTATTATTGCTATAACTAAGCCAATAGTTACTCGAATCTGGAATGGCATATCTCGTTCGATTCCTTGTTAAATTTCTAACAAAACTGCATTCACAGCTAAAATTGCGAATTTTGATCCATTTCTCGCGAAAATGGACAATATTTTACCGTTATCAAATATGCCAACTTAAATTTTCCCATTTTTTCTAATTTAAGTTGCAGTATTATTGCTATAACTAAGCCAATAGTTACTCGAATCTGGAATGGCATATCTCGTTCGATTCCTTGTTAAATTTCTAACAAAACTGCATTCACAGCTAAAATTGCGAATTTTGATCCATTTCTCGCGAAAATGGACAATATTACCCGTTATCAAATATGCCAACTTAAATTTTCCCATTTTTTCTAATTTAAGTTGCAGTATTATTGCTATAACTAAGCCAATAGTTACTCGAATCTGGAATGGCATATCTCGTTCGATTCCTTGTTAAATTTCTAACAAAACTGCATTCACAGCTAAAATTGCGAATTTTGATCCATTTCTCGCGAAAATGGACAATATTACCCGTTATCAAATATGCCAACTTAAATTTTCCCATTTTTTCTAATTTAATTTTCCATTTTAAGTTGCAGTATTATTGCTATAACTAAGCCAATAGTTACTCGAATCTGGAATGGCATATCTCGTTCGATTCCTTGTTAAATTTCTAACAAAACTGCATTCACAGCTAAAATTGCGAATTTTGATCCATTTCTCACGAAAATGGACAATATTACCCGTTATCAAATATGCCAACTTAAATTTTCCCATTTTTTCTAATTTAAGTTGCAGTATTATTGCTATAACTAAGCCAATAGTTACTCGAATCTGGAATGGCATATCTCGTTCGATTCCTTGTTAAATTTCTAACAAAACTGCATTCACAGCTAAAATTGCGAATTTTGATCCATTTCTCGCAAAAATGGACGATATTAACCGTTATCAAATATGTCAAATTTAATTTTCCCATTTTTTCCTAATTTAAGTTGCAGTATTATTGCTATAACTAAGCCAATAGTTACTCGAATCTGGAATGGCATATCTCGTTCGATTCCTTGTTAAATTTCTAACAAAACTGCATTCACAGCTAAAATTGCGAATTTTGATCCATTTCTCGCGAAAATGGACAATATTACCCGTTATCAAATATGCCAACTTAAATTTTCCCATTTTTTCTAATTTAAGTTGCAGTATTATTGCTATAACTAAGCCAATAGTTACTCGAATCTGGAATGGCATATCTCGTTCGATTCCTTGTTAAATTTCTAACAAAACTGCATTCACAGCTAAAATTGCGAATTTTGATCCATTTCTCGCGAAAATGGACAATATTACCCGTTATCAAATATGCCAACTTAAATTTTCCCATTTTTTCTAATTTAAGTTGCAGTATTATTGCTATAACTAAGCCAATAGTTACTCGAATCTGGAGTGGCATATCTCGTTCGATTCCTTGTTAAATTTCTAACAAAACTGCATTCACAGCTAAAATTGCGAATTTTGATCCATTTCTCGCGAAAATGGACAATATTACCCGTTATCAAATATGCCAACTTAAATTTTCCCATTTTTTCTAATTTAAGTTGCAGTATTATTGCTATAACTAAGCCAATAGTTACTCGAATCTGGAATGGCATATCTCGTTCGATTCCTTGTTAAATTTCTAACAAAACTGCATTCACAGCTAAAATTGCGAATTTTGATCCATTTCTCGCGAAAATGGACGATATTACCCGTTATCAAATATGCCAACTTAAATTTTCCCATTTTTCCTAATTTAAGTTGCAGTATTATTGCTATAACTAAGCCAATAGTTACTCGAATCTGGAATGGCATATCTCGTTCGATTCCTTGTTAAATTTCTAACAAAACTGCATTCACAGCTAAAATTGCGAATTTTGATCCATTTCTCGCAAAAAATGGACAATATTACCCGTTATCAAATATGCCAACTTAAATTTTCCCATTTTTTCTAATTTAAGTTGCAGTATTATTGCTATAACTAAGCCAATAGTTACTCGAATCTGGAATGGCATATCTCGTTCGATTCCTTGTTAAATTTCTAACAAAACTGCATTCACAGCTAAAATTGCGAATTTTGATCCATTTCTCGCGAAAATGGACAATATTACCCGTTATCAAATATGCCAACTTAAATTTTCCCATTTTTTCTAATTTAAGTTGCAGTATTATTGCTATAACTAAGCCAATAGTTACTCGAATCTGGAATGGCATATCTCGTTCGATTCCTTGTTAAATTTCTAACAAAACTGCATTCACAGCTAAAATTGCGAATTTTGATCCATTTCTCGCGAAAATGGACAATATTACCCGTTATCAAATATGCCAACTTAAATTTTCCCATTTTTTCCTAATTTAAGTTGCAGTATTATTGCTATAACTAAGCCAATAGTTACTCGAATCTGGAATGGCATATCTCGTTCGATTCCTTGTTAAATTTCTAACAAAACTGCATTCACAGCTAAAATTGCGAATTTTGATCCATTTCTCGCGAAAAATGGACAATATTACCCGTTATCAAATATGCCAACTTAAATTTTCCCATTTTTTCTAATTTAAGTTGCAGTATTATTGCTATAACTAAGCCAATAGTTACTCGAATCTGGAATGGCATATCTCGTTCGATTCCTTGTTAAATTTCTAACAAAACTGCATTCACAGCTAAAATTGCGAATTTTGATCCATTTCTCGCGAAAATGGACAATATTACCGTTATCAAATATGCCAACTTAAATTTTCCCATTTTTTCTAATTTAAGTTGCAGTATTATTGCTATAACTAAGCCAATAGTTACTCGAATCTGGAATGGCATATCTCGTTCGATTCCTTGTTAAATTTCTAACAAAACTGCATTCACAGCTAAAATTGCGAATTTTGATCCATTTCTCGCGAAAATGGACAATATTACCCGTTATCAAATATGCCAACTTAAATTTTCCCATTTTTTCTAATTTAAGTTGCAGTATTATTGCTATAACTAAGCCAATAGTTACTCGAATCTGGAATGGCATATCTCGTTCGATTCCTTGTTAAATTTCTAACAAAACTGCATTCACAGCTAAAATTGCGAATTTTGATCCATTTCTCGCGAAAATGGACAATATTACCCGTTATCAAATATGCCAACTTAAATTTTCCCATTTTTTCTAATTTAAGTTGCAGTATTATTGCTATAACTAAGCCAATAGTTACTCGAATCTGGAATGGCATATCTCGTTCGATTCCTTGTTAAATTTCTAACAAAACTGCATTCACAGCTAAAATTGCGAATTTTGATCCATTTCTCGCAAAAATGGACAATATTACCCGTTATCAAATATGCCAACTTAAATTTTCCCATTTTTTCTAATTTAAGTTGCAGTATTATTGCTATAACTAAGCCAATAGTTACTCGAATCTGGAATGGCATATCTCGTTCGATTCCTTGTTAAATTTCTAACAAAACTGCATTCACAGCTAAAATTGCGAATTTTGATCCATTTCTCGCGAAAATGGACAATATTACCGTTATCAAATATGCCAACCTAAATTTTCCCATTTTTTCTAATTTAAGTTGCAGTATTATTGCTATAACTAAGCCAATAGTTACTCGAATCTGGAATGGCATATCTCGTTCGATTCCTTGTTAAATTTCTAACAAAACTGCATTCACAGCTAAAATTGCGAATTTTGATCCATTTCTCGCGAAAATGGACAATATTACCGTTATCAAATATGCCAACTTAAATTTTCCCATTTTTTCTAATTTAAGTTGCAGTATTATTGCTATAACTAAGCCAATAGTTACTCGAATCTGGAATGGCATATCTCGTTCGATTCCTTGTTAAATTTCTAACAAAACTGCATTCACAGCTAAAATTGCGAATTTTGATCCATTTCTCGCGAAAATGGACAATATTACCCGTTATCAAATATGCCAACTTAAATTTTCCCATTTTTTCTAATTTAAGTTGCAGTATTATTGCTATAACTAAGCCAATAGTTACTCGAATCTGGAATGGCATATCTCGTTCGATTCCTTGTTAAATTTCTAACAAAACTGCATTCACAGCTAAAATTGCGAATTTTGATCCATTTCTCGCGAAAATGGACAATATTACCCGTTATCAAATATGCCAACTTAAATTTTCCCATTTTTTCTAATTTAAGTTGCAGTATTATTGCTATAACTAAGCCAATAGTTACTCGAATCTGGAATGGCATATCTCGTTCGATTCCTTGTTAAATTTCTAACAAAACTGCATTCACAGCTAAAATTGCGAATTTTGATCCATTTCTCGCGAAAATGGACAATATTACCGTTATCAAATATGCCAACTTAAATTTTCCCATTTTTTCTAATTTAAGTTGCAGTATTATTGCTATAACTAAGCCAATAGTTACTCGAATCTGGAATGGCATATCTCGTTCGATTCCTTGTTAAATTTCTAACAAAACTGCATTCACAGCTAAAATTGCGAGTTTTGATCCATTTCTCGCGAAAATGGACAATATTACCCGTTATCAAATATGCCAACTTAAATTTTCCCATTTTTTCTAATTTAAGTTGCAGTATTATTGCTATAACTAAGCCAATAGTTACTCGAATCTGGAATGGCATATCTCGTTCGATTCCTTGTTAAATTTCTAACAAAACTGCATTCACAGCTAAAATTGCGAATTTTGATCCATTTCTCGCGAAAATGGACAATATTACCGTTATCAAATATGCCAACCTAAATTTTCCCATTTTTTCTAATTTAAGTTGCAGTATTATTGCTATAACTAAGCCAATAGTTACTCGAATCTGGAGTGGCATATCTCGTTCGATTCCTTGTTAAATTTCTAACAAAACTGCATTCACAGCTAAAATTGCGAATTTTGATCCATTTCTCGCGAAAATGGACAATATTACCGTTATCAAATATGCCAACTTAAATTTTCCCATTTTTTCTAATTTAAGTTGCAGTATTATTGCTATAACTAAGCCAATAGTTACTCGAATCTGGAATGGCATATCTCGTTCGATTCCTTGTTAAATTTCTAACAAAACTGCATTCACAGCTAAAATTGCGAATTTTGATCCATTTCTCGCGAAAATGGACAATATTACCGTTATCAAATATGCCAACCTTAAATTTTCCCATTTTTTCTAATTTAAGTTGCAGTATTATTGCTATAACTAAGCCAATAGTTACTCGAATCTGGAATGGCATATCTCGTTCGATTCCTTGTTAAATTTCTAACAAAACTGCATTCACAGCTAAAATTGCGAATTTTGATCCATTTCTCGCGAAAATGGACAATATTACCGTTATCAAATATGCCAACTTAAATTTTCCCATTTTTTCTAATTTAAGTTGCAGTATTATTGCTATAACTAAGCCAATAGTTACTCGAATCTGGAATGGCATATCTCGTTCGATTCCTTGTTAAATTTCTAACAAAACTGCATTCACAGCTAAAATTGCGAATTTTGATCCATTTCTCGCGAAAATGGACAATATTACCGTTATCAAATATGCCAACTTAAATTTTCCCATTTTTTCTAATTTAAGTTGCAGTATTATTGCTATAACTAAGCCAATAGTTACTCGAATCTGGAATGGCATATCTCGTTCGATTCCTTGTTAAATTTCTAACAAAACTGCATTCACAGCTAAAATTGCGAATTTTGATCCATTTCTCGCAAAAATGGACGATATTACCGTTATCAAATATGCCAACTTAAATTTTCCCATTTTTTCTAATTTAAGTTGCAGTATTATTGCTATAACTAAGCCAATAGTTACTCGAATCTGGAATGGCATATCTCGTTCGATTCCTTGTTAAATTTCTAACAAAACTGCATTCACAGCTAAAATTGCGAATTTTGATCCATTTCTCGCGAAAATGGACAATATTACCCGTTATCAAATATGCCAACTTAAATTTTCCCATTTTTTCTAATTTAAGTTGCAGTATTATTGCTATAACTAAGCCAATAGTTACTCGAATCTGGAATGGCATATCTCGTTCGATTCCTTGTTAAATTTCTAACAAAACTGCATTCACAGCTAAAATTGCGAATTTTGATCCATTTCTCGCGAAAATGGACAATATTACCGTTATCAAATATGCCAACTTAAATTTTCCCATTTTTTCTAATTTAAGTTGCAGTATTATTGCTATAACTAAGCCAATAGTTACTCGAATCTGGAATGGCATATCTCGTTCGATTCCTTGTTAAATTTCTAACAAAACTGCATTCACAGCTAAAATTGCGAATTTTGATCCATTTCTCGCGAAAATGGACAATATTACCGTTATCAAATATGCCAACTTAAATTTTCCCATTTTTTCTAATTTAAGTTGCAGTATTATTGCTATAACTAAGCCAATAGTTACTCGAATCTGGAATGGCATATCTCGTTCGATTCCTTGTTAAATTTCTAACAAAACTGCATTCACAGCTAAAATTGCGAATTTTGATCCATTTCTCGCGAAAATGGACAATATTACCGTTATCAAATATGCCAACTTAAATTTTCCCATTTTTTCTAATTTAAGTTGCAGTATTATTGCTATAACTAAGCCAATAGTTACTCGAATCTGGAATGGCATATCTCGTTCGATTCCTTGTTAAATTTCTAACAAAACTGCATTCACAGCTAAAATTGCGAATTTTGATCCATTTCTCGCGAAAATGGACAATATTACCGTTATCAAATATGCCAACTTAAATTTTCCCATTTTTTCTAATTTAAGTTGCAGTATTATTGCTATAACTAAGCCAATAGTTACTCGAATCTGGAATGGCATATCTCGTTCGATTCCTTGTTAAATTTCTAACAAAACTGCATTCACAGCTAAAATTGCGAATTTTGATCCATTTCTCGCGAAAATGGACAATATTACCGTTATCAAATATGCCAACTTAAATTTTCCCATTTTTTCTAATTTAAGTTGCAGTATTATTGCTATAACTAAGCCAATAGTTACTCGAATCTGGAATGGCATATCTCGTTCGATTCCTTGTTAAATTTCTAACAAAACTGCATTCACAGCTAAAATTGCGAATTTTGATCCATTTCTCGCGAAAATGGACAATATTACCGTTATCAAATATGCCAACTTAAATTTTCCCATTTTTTCTAATTTAAGTTGCAGTATTATTGCTATAACTAAGCCAATAGTTACTCGAATCTGGAATGGCATATCTCGTTCGATTCCTTGTTAAATTTCTAACAAAACTGCATTCACAGCTAAAATTGCGAATTTTGATCCATTTCTCGCGAAAATGGACAATATTAACCGTTATCAAATATGCCAACCTAAATTTTCCCATTTTTTCTAATTTAAGTTGCAGTATTATTGCTATAACTAAGCCAATAGTTACTCGAATCTGGAATGGCATATCTCGTTCGATTCCTTGTTAAATTTCTAACAAAACTGCATTCACAGCTAAAATTGCGAATTTTGATCCATTTCTCGCGAAAATGGACAATATTACCGTTATCAAATATGCCAACTTAAATTTTCCCATTTTTTCTAATTTAAGTTGCAGTATTATTGCTATAACTAAGCCAATAGTTACTCGAATCTGGAATGGCATATCTCGTTCGATTCCTTGTTAAATTTCTAACAAAACTGCATTCACAGCTAAAATTGCGAATTTTGATCCATTTCTCGCGAAAATGGACAATATTACCGTTATCAAATATGCCAACCTAAATTTTCCCATTTTTTCTAATTTAAGTTGCAGTATTATTGCTATAACTAAGCCAATAGTTACTCGAATCTGGAATGGCATATCTCGTTCGATTCCTTGTTAAATTTCTAACAAAACTGCATTCACAGCTAAAATTGCGAATTTTGATCCATTTCTCGCGAAAATGGACAATATTACCGTTATCAAATATGCCAACCTAAATTTTCCCATTTTTTCTAATTTAAGTTGCAGTATTATTGCTATAACTAAGCCAATAGTTACTCGAATCTGGAATGGCATATCTCGTTCGATTCCTTGTTAAATTTCTAACAAAACTGCATTCACAGCTAAAATTGCGAATTTTGATCCATTTCTCGCGAAAATGGACAATATTACCGTTATCAAATATGCCAACTTAAATTTTCCCATTTTTTCTAATTTAAGTTGCAGTATTATTGCTATAACTAAGCCAATAGTTACTCGAATCTGGAGTGGCATATCTCGTTCGATTCCTTGTTAAATTTCTAACAAAACTGCATTCACAGCTAAAATTGCGAATTTTGATCCATTTCTCGCAAAAAAGGACGATTTTCCCGTTATTAAAAATGTGATATTTGGTTTAACCATTTTTCCTAATTTAACTGGCAGTATATACGGCTATAACTAAGCCAATAGTTACTCGAATCTGGAATGGCCTACCTCGTTCGATTCCTTGTTAAATTTCTAACAAAACTGCATTCACAGCTAAAATTCCGAATTTTGATCCAATTCTCGCAAAAATGGATGATATTACCCGTTATCAAATATGCCAACTTAAATTTTCCCATTTTTTCTAATTTAAGTTGCAGTATTATTGCTATAACTAAGCCAATAGTTACTCGAATCTGGAATGGCATATCTCGTTCGATTCCTTGTTAAATTTCTAACAAAACTGCATTCACAGCTAAAATTGCGAGTTTTGATCCATTTCTCGCGAAAATGGACAATATTACCGTTATCAAATATGCCAACTTAAATTTTCCCATTTTTTCTAATTTAAGTTGCAGTATTATTGCTATAACTAAGCCAATAGTTACTCGAATCTGGAATGGCATATCTCGTTCGATTCCTTGTTAAATTTCTAACAAAACTGCATTCACAGCTAAAATTGCGAATTTTGATCCATTTCTCGCGAAAATGGACAATATTACCCGTTATCAAATATGCCAACCTAAATTTTCCCATTTTTTCTAATTTAAGTTGCAGTATTATTGCTATAACTAAGCCAATAGTTACTCGAATCTGGAATGGCATATCTCGTTCGATTCCTTGTTAAATTTCTAACAAAACTGCATTCACAGCTAAAATTGCGAATTTTGATCCATTTCTCGCGAAAATGGACAATATTACCGTTATCAAATATGCCAACTTAAATTTTCCCATTTTTTCTAATTTAAGTTGCAGTATTATTGCTATAACTAAGCCAATAGTTACTCGAATCTGGAATGGCATATCTCGTTCGATTCCTTGTTAAATTTCTAACAAAACTGCATTCACAGCTAAAATTGCGAATTTTGATCCATTTCTCGCGAAAATGGACAATATTACCGTTATCAAATATGCCAACCTAAATTTTCCCATTTTTTCTAATTTAAGTTGCAGTATTATTGCTATAACTAAGCCAATAGTTACTCGAATCTGGAGTGGCATATCTCGTTCGATTCCTTGTTAAATTTCTAACAAAACTGCATTCACAGCTAAAATTGCGAATTTTGATCCATTTCTCGCGAAAATGGACAATATTACCGTTATCAAATATGCCAACCTAAATTTTCCCATTTTTTCTAATTTAAGTTGCAGTATTATTGCTATAACTAAGCCAATAGTTACTCGAATCTGGAGTGGCATATCTCGTTCGATTCCTTGTTAAATTTCTAACAAAACTGCATTCACAGCTAAAATTGCGAATTTTGATCCATTTCTCGCAAAAAAGGACGATTTTCCCGTTATTAAAAATGTGATATTTGGTTTAACCATTTTTCCTAATTTAACTGGCAGTATTTACGGCTATAACTAAGCCAATAGTTACTCGAATCTGGAATGGCCTACCTCGTTCGATTCCTTGTTAAATTTCTAACAAAACTGCATTCACAGCTAAAATTCCGAATTTTGATCCAATTCTCGCAAAAATGGATGATATTACCCGTTATCAAATATGCCAACTTAAATTTTCCCATTTTTTCTAATTTAAGTTGCAGTATTATTGCTATAACTAAGCCAATAGTTACTCGAATCTGGAATGGCATATCTCGTTCGATTCCTTGTTAAATTTCTAACAAATCTGCATTCACAGCTAAAATTGCGAGTTTTGATCCATTTCTCGCGAAAATGGACAATATTACCGTTATCAAATATGCCAACTTAAATTTTCCCATTTTTTCTAATTTAAGTTGCAGTATTATTGCTATAACTAAGCCAATAGTTACTCGAATCTGGAATGGCATATCTCGTTCGATTCCTTGTTAAATTTCTAACAAAACTGCATTCACAGCTAAAATTGCGAATTTTGATCCATTTCTCGCGAAAATGGACAATATTACCGTTATCAAATATGCCAACTTAAATTTTCCCATTTTTTCTAATTTAAGTTGCAGTATTATTGCTATAACTAAGCCAATAGTTACTCGAATCTGGAATGGCATATCTCGTTCGATTCCTTGTTAAATTTCTAACAAAACTGCATTCACAGCTAAAATTGCGAATTTTGATCCATTTCTCGCGAAAATGGACAATATTACCGTTATCAAATATGCCAACTTAAATTTTCCCATTTTTTCTAATTTAAGTTGCAGTATTATTGCTATAACTAAGCCAATAGTTACTCGAATCTGGAATGGCATATCTCGTTCGATTCCTTGTTAAATTTCTAACAAAACTGCATTCACAGCTAAAATTGCGAATTTTGATCCATTTCTCGCGAAAATGGACAATATTACCGTTATCAAATATGCCAACTTAAATTTTCCCATTTTTTCTAATTTAAGTTGCAGTATTATTGCTATAACTAAGCCAATAGTTACTCGAATCTGGAATGGCATATCTCGTTCGATTCCTTGTTAAATTTCTAACAAAACTGCATTCACAGCTAAAATTGCGAATTTTGATCCATTTCTCGCGAAAATGGACAATATTACCCGTTATCAAATATGCCAACTTAAATTTTCCCATTTTTTCTAATTTAAGTTGCAGTATTATTGCTATAACTAAGCCAATAGTTACTCGAATCTGGAATGGCATATCTCGTTCGATTCCTTGTTAAATTTCTAACAAAACTGCATTCACAGCTAAAATTGCGAATTTTGATCCATTTCTCGCGAAAATGGACAATATTACCGTTATCAAATATGCCAACTTAAATTTTCCCATTTTTTCTAATTTAAGTTGCAGTATTATTGCTATAACTAAGCCAATAGTTACTCGAATCTGGAATGGCATATCTCGTTCGATTCCTTGTTAAATTTCTAACAAAACTGCATTCACAGCTAAAATTGCGAATTTTGATCCATTTCTCGCGAAAATGGACAATATTACCGTTATCAAATATGCCAACTTAAATTTTCCCATTTTTTCTAATTTAAGTTGCAGTATTATTGCTATAACTAAGCCAATAGTTACTCGAATCTGGAATGGCATATCTCGTTCGATTCCTTGTTAAATTTCTAACAAAACTGCATTCACAGCTAAAATTGCGAATTTTGATCCATTTCTCGCGAAAATGGACAATATTACCCGTTATCAAATATGCCAACTTAAATTTTCCCATTTTTTCTAATTTAAGTTGCAGTATTATTGCTATAACTAAGCCAATAGTTACTCGAATCTGGAATGGCATATCTCGTTCGATTCCTTGTTAAATTTCTAACAAAACTGCATTCACAGCTAAAATTGCGAATTTTGATCCATTTCTCGCGAAAATGGACAATATTACCGTTATCAAATATGCCAACTTAAATTTTCCCATTTTTTCTAATTTAAGTTGCAGTATTATTGCTATAACTAAGCCAATAGTTACTCGAATCTGGAATGGCATATCTCGTTCGATTCCTTGTTAAATTTCTAACAAAACTGCATTCACAGCTAAAATTGCGAATTTTGATCCATTTCTCGCGAAAATGGACAATATTACCGTTATCAAATATGCCAACTTAAATTTTCCCATTTTTTCTAATTTAAGTTGCAGTATTATTGCTATAACTAAGCCAATAGTTACTCGAATCTGGAATGGCATATCTCGTTCGATTCCTTGTTAAATTTCTAACAAAACTGCATTCACAGCTAAAATTGCGAATTTTGATCCATTTCTCGCGAAAATGGACAATATTACCGTTATCAAATATGCCAACTTAAATTTTCCCATTTTTTCTAATTTAAGTTGCAGTATTATTGCTATAACTAAGCCAATAGTTACTCGAATCTGGAATGGCATATCTCGTTCGATTCCTTGTTAAATTTCTAACAAAACTGCATTCACAGCTAAAATTGCGAATTTTGATCCATTTCTCGCGAAAATGGACAATATTACCGTTATCAAATATGCCAACTTAAATTTTCCCATTTTTTCTAATTTAAGTTGCAGTATTATTGCTATAACTAAGCCAATAGTTACTCGAATCTGGAATGGCATATCTCGTTCGATTCCTTGTTAAATTTCTAACAAAACTGCATTCACAGCTAAAATTGCGAATTTTGATCCATTTCTCGCGAAAATGGACAATATTACCCGTTATCAAATATGCCAACTTAAATTTTCCCATTTTTTCTAATTTAAGTTGCAGTATTATTGCTATAACTAAGCCAATAGTTACTCGAATCTGGAATGGCATATCTCGTTCGATTCCTTGTTAAATTTCTAACAAAACTGCATTCACAGCTAAAATTGCGAATTTTGATCCATTTCTCGCGAAAATGGACAATATTACCCGTTATCAAATATGCCAACTTAAATTTTCCCATTTTTTCTAATTTAAGTTGCAGTATTATTGCTATAACTAAGCCAATAGTTACTCGAATCTGGAATGGCATATCTCGTTCGATTCCTTGTTAAATTTCTAACAAAACTGCATTCACAGCTAAAATTGCGAATTTTGATCCATTTCTCGCGAAAATGGACAATATTACCGTTATCAAATATGCCAACTTAAATTTTCCCATTTTTTCTAATTTAAGTTGCAGTATTATTGCTATAACTAAGCCAATAGTTACTCGAATCTGGAATGGCATATCTCGTTCGATTCCTTGTTAAATTTCTAACAAAACTGCATTCACAGCTAAAATTGCGAATTTTGATCCATTTCTCGCGAAAATGGACAATATTACCGTTATCAAATATGCCAACTTAAATTTTCCCATTTTTTCTAATTTAAGTTGCAGTATTATTGCTATAACTAAGCCAATAGTTACTCGAATCTGGAATGGCATATCTCGTTCGATTCCTTGTTAAATTTCTAACAAAACTGCATTCACAGCTAAAATTGCGAATTTTGATCCATTTCTCGCAAAAATGGACAATATTACCGTTATCAAATATGCCAACTTAAATTTTCCCATTTTTTCTAATTTAAGTTGCAGTATTATTGCTATAACTAAGCCAATAGTTACTCGAATCTGGAATGGCATATCTCGTTCGATTCCTTGTTAAATTTCTAACAAAACTGCATTCACAGCTAAAATTGCGAATTTTGATCCATTTCTCGCGAAAATGGACAATATTACCCGTTATCAAATATGCCAACTTAAATTTTCCCATTTTTTCTAATTTAAGTTGCAGTATTATTGCTATAACTAAGCCAATAGTTACTCGAATCTGGAATGGCATATCTCGTTCGATTCCTTGTTAAATTTCTAACAAAACTGCATTCACAGCTAAAATTGCGAATTTTGATCCATTTCTCGCGAAAATGGACAATATTACCCGTTATCAAATATGCCAACTTAAATTTTCCCATTTTTTCTAATTTAAGTTGCAGTATTATTGCTATAACTAAGCCAATAGTTACTCGAATCTGGAATGGCATATCTCGTTCGATTCCTTGTTAAATTTCTAACAAAACTGCATTCACAGCTAAAATTGCGAATTTTGATCCATTTCTCGCGAAAATGGACAATATTACCCGTTATCAAATATGCCAACTTAAATTTTCCCATTTTTTCTAATTTAAGTTGCAGTATTATTGCTATAACTAAGCCAATAGTTACTCGAATCTGGAATGGCATATCTCGTTCGATTCCTTGTTAAATTTCTAACAAAACTGCATTCACAGCTAAAATTGCGAATTTTGATCCATTTCTCGCGAAAATGGACGATATTACCGTTATCAAATATGCCAACTTAAATTTTCCCATTTTTTCTAATTTAAGTTGCAGTATTATTGCTATAACTAAGCCAATAGTTACTCGAATCTGGAATGGCATATCTCGTTCGATTCCTTGTTAAATTTCTAACAAAACTGCATTCACAGCTAAAATTGCGAATTTTGATCCATTTCTCGCGAAAATGGACAATATTACCGTTATCAAATATGCCAACTTAAATTTTCCCATTTTTTCTAATTTAAGTTGCAGTATTATTGCTATAACTAAGCCAATAGTTACTCGAATCTGGAATGGCATATCTCGTTCGATTCCTTGTTAAATTTCTAACAAAACTGCATTCACAGCTAAAATTGCGAATTTTGATCCATTTCTCGCGAAAATGGACAATATTACCGTTATCAAATATGCCAACTTAAATTTTCCCATTTTTTCTAATTTAAGTTGCAGTATTATTGCTATAACTAAGCCAATAGTTACTCGAATCTGGAATGGCATATCTCGTTCGATTCCTTGTTAAATTTCTAACAAAACTGCATTCACAGCTAAAATTGCGAATTTTGATCCATTTCTCGCGAAAATGGACAATGATATACCGTTATCAAATATGCCAACTTAAATTTTCCCATTTTTTCCTAATTTAAGTTGCAGTATTATTGCTATAACTAAGCCAATAGTTACTCGAATCTGGAATGGCATATCTCGTTCGATTCCTTGTTAAATTTCTAACAAAACTGCATTCACAGCTAAAATTGCGAATTTTGATCCATTTCTCGCAAAAATGGACGATATTACCGTTATCAAATATGCCAACTTAAATTTTCCCATTTTTTTAATTTAAGTTGCAGTATTATTGCTATAACTAAGCCAATAGTTACTGAATCTGGAGTGGCATATCTCGTTCGATTCCTTGTTAAATTTCTAACAAAACTGCATTCACAGCTAAAATTGCGAATTTTGATCCATTCTCGCAAAAATGGATGATATTACCCGTTATTAAATATGCCAACTTAAATTTTCCCATTTTTTCTAATTTAAGTTGCAGTATTATTGCTATAACTAAGCCAATAGTTACTCGAATCTGGAATGGCATATCTCGTTCGATTCCTTGTTAAATTTCTAACAAAACTGCATTCACAGCTAAAATTGCGAATTTTGATCCATTTCTCGCGAAAATGGACAATATTACCCGTTATCAAATATGCCAACTTAAATTTTCCCATTTTTCCCTAATTTAAGTTGCAGTATTATTGGCTATAACTAAGCCAATAGTTACTCGAATCTGGAATGGCCTAGCTCGTTCGATTCCTTGTTAAATTTCTAACAAAACTGCATTCACAGCTAAAATTGCGAATTTTGATCCATTTCTCGCAAAATGGACAATATTACCGTTATCAAATATGCCAACTTAGTTTTCCCATTTTTCCTAATTTAAGTGGCAGTATTATTGCTATAACTAAGCCAATAGCTACTCGAATCTGGAATGCCTACCTCGTTCGATTCCTTGTTAAATTTCTAACAAAAACTGCATTCACAGCTAAAATTGCGAATTTTGATCCATTTCTCGGAAACAGGACGATATTACCCGTTTTCAAATATGCCAATTTAAATTTTCCCATTTTTCCTAATTTA
>NW_024573743.1:0-10338 GCF_018153835.1 Drosophila eugracilis | reverse complement strand
TTTTTTCTAATTTAAGTTGCAGTATTATTGCTATAATCTTTTCAATAGTTACTTCGAATCTGGAGTGGTACTATCCCCGTTCGATTCCTTGTTAAATTTCTAACAAAACTGCATTCACAGCTGTAAATTGTGAATTTTGGATCCATTTCCCGCGAAATGGACAATATAACCGTTAACAACATAAACACAACCAAATTTCCCCATTTTTCTAATTTTCGCTGCAGTATTCCCGCTTATAACTAAGCCAATAAGTTACTTGAATCTGGAGTGGCATATCTCGTTCGATTACCCTCTCTGTTACCCTCCTAACAAAACTGCATTCACAGCTAAAATTGGTGAATTTTGATCCATTTCTCGCAAAAATGGATGAGATGATATTACCTTGGGTATCAAATATGCCAACTTAAATTTTCCATTTTTTTTCTAATTTAAGGGGGTATTATTGCTATAACTTCGCTGGAATCTGGAATGGCATATTCGTTCGACGCTCCTTTTGTACCTTCGGAACAAACTGCATTCATAGCTAAATTTTAATTTTGATCCATTTTTTGCTTTAATGGACATGATACAATTGTTATCAAATATGCCAACTTACTTACATTTTTCTAATTTAAGTTGCAGCATTATTGTTATAACTAAGCCAATAGTTTGTGGAATCTGAAATGGCATATCTCTCAAGTTCGATTTCTTGTTAAATTTTGAACAAAAACTGCATTCACGCTAAATTCAGAATTTTGATCCATTTCTCGCGAAATGACAACAATATAAACGTTATCAAATATGCGAACCCAGTTTCCCCATTTTTCCGAATTTTCTCTGTTGCATATTGTTATAACTTTGTTTTCAATAGTTACTTGAATCTGGAGTGGCATATCTCTCTCGTTCAGGGATTACCACCCTCTCTTGTTAGCCCTCTAACAAAACCGTGGATTCATGCCAGCTGCAAATTATAGTCTTTTGATCCATTAAAAATGAGAGCGATACAATTTGAAAAATATCAAATATGCCAACTTAAATTTTCACATTTTTTTCTTTTTTGAATTTAGGTTGCAGTATATTGTGTTGTTATGAATCTGCTAATACTTTTTCGAATCTGGAATGGTATAAATTCTTGCTCGATTACCCTTTTAAATTTCTAACAAACTGCATTTACAAATTGTGAATTTTTGACTGATCCATTTCTCATGAAATGGACACACAAAAACCTGTTATCAAATATGCTCAATCCAAATTTTCCCCATTTTTTCTAATTTGCTGTATATATATAATAAGCCAACTAGTTGCTCCGAATCTGGAGTGCAGCATATCTCGTTCGATTCCTTGTTAAATTTCTAACAAAACTGCATTCACAGCTAAACTTCCAGTATTTTTGATCCATTTCTCGCGGAAAATGGACGATATTACCTGTTATCAAATATGTCAACTCCCTAAATTTTCAACATTTTCCTAATTTAAGTTGCAGTATTATTGCTATAACTAAGCCAATAGCGTATTCGAATCTGGAATGGCATATCTCGTTCGATTCCTTGTTAAATTTCTAACAAAACTGCATTCACAGCTAAAATTGCGAATTTCGATCCATTTCTCGCGAAAATGGACAATATTACCGTTATCAAATATGCCAACTTAAATTTTCCCATTTTTTCTAATTTAAGTTGCAGTATTATTGCTATAACTAAGCCAATAGTTACTCGAATCTGGAATGGCATATCTCGTTCGATTCCTTGTTAAATTTCTAACAAAACTGCATTCACAGCTAAAATTGCGAATTTTGATCCATTTCTCGCGAAAATGGACAATATTACCCGTTATCAAATATGCCAACTTAAATTTTCCCATTTTTTCTAATTTAAGTTGCAGTATTATTGCTATAACTAAGCCAATAGTTACTCGAATCTGGAATGGCATATCTCGTTCGATTCCTTGTTAAATTTCTAACAAAACTGCATTCACAGCTAAAATTGCGAATTTTGATCCATTTCTCGCGAAAATGGACAATATTACCGTTATCAAATATGCCAACTTAAATTTTCCCATTTTTTCTAATTTAAGTTGCAGTATTATTGCTATAACTAAGCCAATAGTTACTCGAATCTGGAATGGCATATCTCGTTCGATTCCTTGTTAAATTTCTAACAAAACTGCATTCACAGCTAAAATTGCGAATTTTGATCCATTTCTCGCGAAAATGGACGATATTACCGTTATCAAATATGCCAACTTAAATTTTCCCATTTTTCCTAATTTAAGTTGCAGTATTATTGCTATAACTAAGCCAATAGTTACTCGAATCTGGAATGGCATATCTCGTTCGATTCCTTGTTAAATTTCTAACAAAACTGCATTCACAGCTAAAATTGCGAATTTTGATCCATTTCTCGCGAAAATGGACAATATTACCGTTATCAAATATGCCAACTTAAATTTTCCCATTTTTCCTAATTTAAGTTGCAGTATTATTGCTATAACTAAGCCAATAGTTACTCGAATCTGGAATGGCATATCTCGTTCGATTCCTTGTTAAATTTCTAACAAAACTGCATTCACAGCTAAAATTGCGAATTTTGATCCATTTCTCGCGAAAATGGACAATATTACCCGTTATCAAATATGCCAACTTAAATTTTCCCATTTTTTCTAATTTAAGTTGCAGTATTATTGCTATATAACTAAGCCAATAGTTACTCGAATCTGGAATGGCATATCTCGTTCGATTCCTTGTTAAATTTCTAACAAAACTGCATTCACAGCTAAAATTGCGAATTTTGATCCATTTCTCGCGAAAATGGACAATATTACCCGTTATCAAATATGCCAACTTAAATTTTCCCATTTTTTCTAATTTAAGTTGCAGTATTATTGCTATAACTAAGCCAATAGTTACTCGAATCTGGAATGGCATATCTCGTTCGATTCCTTGTTAAATTTCTAACAAAACTGCATTCACAGCTAAAATTGCGAATTTTGATCCATTTCTCGCGAAAATGGACAATATTACCGTTATCAAATATGCCAACTTAAATTTTCCCATTTTTTCCTAATTTAAGTTGCAGTATTATTGCTATAACTAAGCCAATAGTTACTCGAATCTGGAATGGCATATCTCGTTCGATTCCTTGTTAAATTTCTAACAAAACTGCATTCACAGCTAAAATTGCGAATTTTGATCCATTTCTCGCGAAAATGGACAATATTACCGTTATCAAATATGCCAACTTAAATTTTCCCATTTTTTCTAATTTAAGTTGCAGTATTATTGCTATAACTAAGCCAATAGTTACTCGAATCTGGAATGGCATATCTCGTTCGATTCCTTGTTAAATTTCTAACAAAACTGCATTCACAGCTAAAATTGCGAATTTTGATCCATTTCTCGCGAAAATGGACAATATTACCGTTATCAAATATGCCAACTTAAATTTTCCCATTTTTTCTAATTTAAGTTGCAGTATTATTGCTATAACTAAGCCAATAGTTACTCGAATCTGGAATGGCATATCTCGTTCGATTCCTTGTTAAATTTCTAACAAAACTGCATTCACAGCTAAAATTGCGAATTTTGATCCATTTCTCGCGAAAATGGACAATATTACCCGTTATCAAATATGCCAACTTAAATTTTCCCATTTTTTCTAATTTAAGTTGCAGTATTATTGCTATAACTAAGCCAATAGTTACTCGAATCTGGAATGGCATATCTCGTTCGATTCCTTGTTAAATTTCTAACAAAACTGCATTCACAGCTAAAATTGCGAATTTTGATCCATTTCTCGCGAAAATGGACAATATTACCGTTATCAAATATGCCAACTTAAATTTTCCCATTTTTTCTAATTTAAGTTGCAGTATTATTGCTATAACTAAGCCAATAGTTACTCGAATCTGGAATGGCATATCTCGTTCGATTCCTTGTTAAATTTCTAACAAAACTGCATTCACAGCTAAAATTGCGAATTTTGATCCATTTCTCGCGAAAATGGACGATATTACCGTTATCAAATATGCCAACTTAAATTTTCCCATTTTTTCTAATTTAAGTTGCAGTATTATTGCTATAACTAAGCCAATAGTTACTCGAATCTGGAATGGCATATCTCGTTCGATTCCTTGTTAAATTTCTAACAAAACTGCATTCACAGCTAAAATTGCGAATTTTGATCCATTTCTCGCGAAAATGGACAATATTACCCGTTATCAAATATGCCAACTTAAATTTTCCCATTTTTTCTAATTTAAGTTGCAGTATTATTGCTATAACTAAGCCAATAGTTACTCGAATCTGGAATGGCATATCTCGTTCGATTCCTTGTTAAATTTCTAACAAAACTGCATTCACAGCTAAAATTGCGAATTTTGATCCATTTCTCGCGAAAATGGACAATATTACCCGTTATCAAATATGCCAACTTAAATTTTCCCATTTTTTCTAATTTAAGTTGCAGTATTATTGCTATAACTAAGCCAATAGTTACTCGAATCTGGAATGGCATATCTCGTTCGATTCCTTGTTAAATTTCTAACAAAACTGCATTCACAGCTAAAATTGCGAATTTTGATCCATTTCTCGCGAAAATGGACAATATTACCGTTATCAAATATGCCAACTTAAATTTTCCCATTTTTTCCTAATTTAAGTTGCAGTATTATTGCTATAACTAAGCCAATAGTTACTCGAATCTGGAATGGCATATCTCGTTCGATTCCTTGTTAAATTTCTAACAAAACTGCATTCACAGCTAAAATTGCGAATTTTGATCCATTTCTCGCGAAAATGGACAATATTACCCGTTATCAAATATGCCAACTTAAATTTTCCCATTTTTTCTAATTTAAGTTGCAGTATTATTGCTATAACTAAGCCAATAGTTACTCGAATCTGGAATGGCATATCTCGTTCGATTCCTTGTTAAATTTCTAACAAAACTGCATTCACAGCTAAAATTGCGAATTTTGATCCATTTCTCGCGAAAATGGACAATATTACCGTTATCAAATATGCCAACTTAAATTTTCCCATTTTTTCTAATTTAAGTTGCAGTATTATTGCTATAACTAAGCCAATAGTTACTCGAATCTGGAATGGCATATCTCGTTCGATTCCTTGTTAAATTTCTAACAAAACTGCATTCACAGCTAAAATTGCGAATTTTGATCCATTTCTCGCGAAAATGGACAATATTACCCGTTATCAAATATGCCAACTTAAATTTTCCCATTTTTCCTAATTTAAGTTGCAGTATTATTGCTATAACTAAGCCAATAGTTACTCGAATCTGGAATGGCATATCTCGTTCGATTCCTTGTTAAATTTCTAACAAAACTGCATTCACAGCTAAAATTGCGAATTTTGATCCATTTCTCGCGAAAATGGACAATATTACCGTTATCAAATATGCCAACTTAAATTTTCCCATTTTTTCCTAATTTAAGTTGCAGTATTATTGCTATAACTAAGCCAATAGTTACTCGAATCTGGAATGGCATATCTCGTTCGATTCCTTGTTAAATTTCTAACAAAACTGCATTCACAGCTAAAATTGCGAATTTTGATCCATTTCTCGCGAAAATGGACAATATTACCGTTATCAAATATGCCAACTTAAATTTTCCCATTTTTTCTAATTTAAGTTGCAGTATTATTGCTATAACTAAGCCAATAGTTACTCGAATCTGGAATGGCATATCTCGTTCGATTCCTTGTTAAATTTCTAACAAAACTGCATTCACAGCTAAAATTGCGAATTTTGATCCATTTCTCGCGAAAATGGACAATATTACCGTTATCAAATATGCCAACTTAAATTTTCCCATTTTTTCTAATTTAAGTTGCAGTATTATTGCTATAACTAAGCCAATAGTTACTCGAATCTGGAATGGCATATCTCGTTCGATTCCTTGTTAAATTTCTAACAAAACTGCATTCACAGCTAAAATTGCGAATTTTGATCCATTTCTCGCGAAAATGGACAATATTACCGTTATCAAATATGCCAACTTAAATTTTCCCATTTTTTCCTAATTTAAGTTGCAGTATTATTGCTATAACTAAGCCAATAGTTACTCGAATCTGGAATGGCATATCTCGTTCGATTCCTTGTTAAATTTCTAACAAAACTGCATTCACAGCTAAAATTGCGAATTTTGATCCATTTCTCGCGAAAATGGACAATATTAACCGTTATCAAATATGCCAACTTAAATTTTCCCATTTTTTCCTAATTTAAGTTGCAGTATTATTGCTATAACTAAGCCAATAGTTACTCGAATCTGGAATGGCATATCTCGTTCGATTCCTTGTTAAATTTCTAACAAAACTGCATTCACAGCTAAAATTGCGAATTTTGATCCATTTCTCGCGAAAATGGACAATAAATTTATCCGTAATCAAATATGCCAACTTAAATTTTCCCATTTTTTCTAATTTAAGTTGCAGTATTATTGCTATAACTAAGCCAATAGTTACTCGAATCTGGAATGGCATATCTCGTTCGATTCCTTGTTAAATTTCTAACAAAACTGCATTCACAGCTAAAATTGCGAATTTTGATCCATTTCTCGCGAAAATGGACAATATTACCGTTATCAAATATGCCAACTTAAATTTTCCCATTTTTCCTAATTTAAGTTGCAGTATTATTGCTATAACTAAGCCAATAGTTACTCGAATCTGGAATGGCATATCTCGTTCGATTCCTTGTTAAATTTCTAACAAAACTGCATTCACAGCTAAAATTGCGAATTTTGATCCATTTCTCGCGAAAATGGACAATATTACCGTTATCAAATATGCCAACTTAAATTTTCCCATTTTTTCTAATTTAAGTTGCAGTATTATTGCTATAACTAAGCCAATAGTTACTCGAATCTGGAATGGCATATCTCGTTCGATTCCTTGTTAAATTTCTAACAAAACTGCATTCACAGCTAAAATTGCGATTTTTGATCCATTTCTCGCGAAAATGGACAATATTACCGTTATCAAATATGCCAACTTAAATTTTCCCATTTTTTCTAATTTAAGTTGCAGTATTATTGCTATAACTAAGCCAATAGTTACTCGAATCTGGAATGGCATATCTCGTTCGATTCCTTGTTAAATTTCTAACAAAACTGCATTCACAGCTAAAATTGCGAGTTTTGATCCATTTCTCGCGAAAATGGACAATATTACCGTTATCAAATATGCCAACTTAAATTTTCCCATTTTTTCTAATTTAAGTTGCAGTATTATTGCTATAACTAAGCCAATAGTTACTCGAATCTGGAATGGCATATCTCGTTCGATTCCTTGTTAAATTTCTAACAAAACTGCATTCACAGCTAAAATTGCGAATTTTGATCCATTTCTCGCGAAAAATGGACGATATTACCCGTTATCAAATATGCCAACTTAAATTTTCCCATTTTTTCTAATTTAAGTTGCAGTATTATTGCTATAACTAAGCCAATAGTTACTCGAATCTGGAATGGCATATCTCGTTCGATTCCTTGTTAAATTTCTAACAAAACTGCATTCACAGCTAAAATTGCGAATTTTGATCCATTTCTCGCAAAAATGGACGATATTACCGTTATCAAATATGCCAACTTAAATTTTCCCATTTTTCCTAATTTAAGTTGCAGTATTATTGCTATAACTAAGCCAATAGTTACTCGAATCTGGAATGGCATATCTCGTTCGATTCCTTGTTAAATTTCTAACAAAACTGCATTCACAGCTAAAATTGCGAATTTTGATCCATTTCTCGCAAAAATGGACGATATTACCGGTTATCAAATATGCCAACTTAAATTTTCCCATTTTTCTAATTTAAGTTGCAGTATTATTGCTATAACTAAGCCTATAGTTACTCGAATCTGGAATGGCATATCTCGTTCGATTCCTTGTTAAATTTCTAACAAAACTGCATTCACAGCTAAAATTCCGAATTTTGATCCATTTCTCGCGAAAATGGACAATATTACCGTTATCAAATTGACAACTTAAATTTTCCCATTTTTTCTAATTTAAGTTGCAGTATTATTGCTATAACTAAGCCTATAGTTACTCGAATCTGGAATGGCATATCTCGTTCGATTCCTTGTTAAATTTCTAACAAAACTGCATTCACAGCTAAAATTGCGAATTTTGATCCATTTCTCGCAAAAATGGACGATATTCCCGTTATAAAATATGTGATATTTGGTTTAACCATTTTTCCTAATTTAACTGGCAGTATTACGGCTATAACTAAGGCAATAGTTACTCGAATCTGGAATGGCATGTCTCGTTCGATTTCTTGTTAAATTTCTAACAAAACTGCATTCACAGCTAATATTCCGAATTTTGATCCATTTCTCGCGAAAATGGACAATATTACCGTTATCAAATTGACAACTTAAATTTTCCCATTTTTTCTAATTTAAGTTGCAGTATTATTGCTATAACTAAGCCTATAGTTACTCGAATCTGGAATGGCATATCTCGTTCGATTCCTTGTTAAATTTCTAACAAAACTGCATTCACAGCTAAAATTGCGAATTTTGATCCATTTCTCGCGAAAATGGACGATATTACCCGTTATCAAATATGCCAACTTAAATTTTCCCATTTTTTCTAATTTAAGTTGCAGTATTATTGCTATAACTAAGCCAATAGTTACTCGAATCTGGAATGGCATATCTCGTTCGATTCCTTGTTAAATTTCTAACAAAACTGCATTCACAGCTAAAATTCCGAATTTTTATCCATTTCTCGCGAAAATGGACAATATTACCGTTATCAAATTGCCAACTTAAATTTTCCCATTTTTTCTAATTTAAGTTGCAGTATTATTGCTATAACTAAGCCAATAGTTACTCGAATCTGGAATGGCATATCTCGTTCGATTCCTTGTTAAATTTCTAACAAAACTGCATTCACAGCTAAAATTGCGAATTTTGATCCATTTCTCGCGAAAATGGACAATATTACCGTTATCAAATATGCCAACTTAAATTTTCCCATTTTTTCTAATTTAAGTTGCAGTATTATTGCTATAACTAAGCCAATAGTTACTCGAATCTGGAATGGCATATCTCGTTCGATTCCTTGTTAAATTTCTAACAAAACTGCATTCACAGCTAAAATTGCGAATTTTGATCCATTTCTCGCGAAAATGGACAATATAACCGTTATCAAATATGCCAACTTAAATTTTCCCATTTTTTCTAATTTAAGTTGCAGTATTATTGCTATAACTAAGCCAATAGTTACTCGAATCTGGAATGGCATATCTCGTTCGATTCCTTGTTAAATTTCTAACAAAACTGCATTCACAGCTAAAATTGCGAATTTTGATCCATTTCTCGCGAAAATGGACAATATTACCGTTATCAAATATGCCAACTTAAATTTTCCCATTTTTTCTAATTTAAGTTGCAGTATTATTGCTATAACTAAGCCAATAGTTACTCGAATCTGGAATGGCATATCTCGTTCGATTCCTTGTTAAATTTCTAACAAAACTGCATTCACAGCTAAAATTGCGAATTTTGATCCATTTCTCGCGAAAATGGACAATATTACCCGTTATCAAATATGCCAACTTAAATTTTCCCATTTTTTCTAATTTAAGTTGCAGTATTATTGCTATAACTAAGCCAATAGTTACTCGAATCTGGAATGGCATATCTCGTTCGATTCCTTGTTAAATTTCTAACAAAACTGCATTCACAGCTAAAATTGCGAATTTTGATCCATTTCTCGCAAAAATGGACGATATTACCGTTATCAAATATGCCAACTTAAATTTTCCCATTTTTTCTAATTTAAGTTGCAGTATTATTGCTATAACTAAGCCAATAGTTACTCGAATCTGGAATGGCATATCTCGTTCGATTCCTTGTTAAATTTCTAACAAAACTGCATTCACAGCTAAAATTGCGAATTTTGATCCATTTCTCGCGAAAATGGACGATATTACCGTTATCAAAAATATGCCAACTTAAATTTTCCCATTTTTTCCTAATTTAAGTTGCAGTATTATTGCTATAACTAAGCCAATAGTTACTCGAATCTGGAATGGCATATCTCGTTCGATTCCTTGTTAAATTTCTAACAAAACTGCATTCACAGCTAAAATTGCGAATTTTGATCCATTTCTCGCGAAAATGGACAATATTACCCGTTATCAAATATGCCAACTTAAATTTTCCCATTTTTCTAATTTAAGTTGCAGTATTATTGCTATAACTAAGCCAATAGTTACTCGAATCTGGAATGGCATATCTCGTTCGATTCCTTGTTAAATTTCTAACAAAACTGCATTCACAGCTAAAATTGCGAATTTTGATCCATTTCTCGCGAAAATGGACGAT
>NW_024573742.1:0-2500 GCF_018153835.1 Drosophila eugracilis | reverse complement strand
AACGAAAAACGAAAACGAAAAAAACGAAAACGAAAACGAAAACGAAAACGAAAACAAAACAAAAACGAAAACGAAAACGAAAAAACAAAAACGAAAACGAAAAAGATAAAAAACGAAAAAACGAAAACGAAAACAAAAACGAAAACGAAAAGAAAACGAAAACGAAAAACGAAAACAAAACAAAAACAAAAACAAAAACAAAAAAAACAAAAACAAAAACGAAAACGAAAACGAAAACGAAAACGAAATAATCAATTCGAGTTTTGTTATTAAAAACAAGTGGACAAACCATGTCCGCACGGAAATACATAAGAAGAATGCAATTCAACCCGTCGATGGACGCATCAAGAAAAGGAAGGATTCTCCATTTCATGTATGTTAACGATGGATCGGACATCCAATTACCTGAAAACTTTATGAGCACGGAAAGCACGGAAATACATAAGAAGAATGCAATTCAACCCGTCGATGGACGCATCAAGAAAATTTTGGAAGGATTTAAAGGAAGGATTATCCATTTCATGTATGTTAACGATGGATCGGACATCCAACTACCTGAAAACTTTATGAGTGAAGCAGGATCGTTTTTGCTCACACATCTCAGAACATTATTAGAGAGTTATATATCGGTAAAAGTAAATTTCGAGTTATTTGCCGAATATATACTCTTTAAGAATGAAACGAAAGAAATTGAGATTTCAGTTCAGTTTTCAGAGTAAAATGACCATTATGAATCAGTTCTCGGATTTGGATTCAATTTTTCTTGAGCATACTATGGAAATAGTAGGACAAACACAAAAATTCAAAAAAGAGATAGCGGGTGGGCATTAATCAAAATAATGCGCCTAGAAATGAATGTGAACCAATATACACCTTTATCAGGGTCATCGTTTATCCCGCTACCAAAATACTTAGCTTCGAAGAAAGCTATTATTAATGTATGTAATGAAAATGA
Source organism: Drosophila eugracilis (assembly GCF_018153835.1). Taxonomy (NCBI): domain Eukaryota; kingdom Metazoa; phylum Arthropoda; class Insecta; order Diptera; family Drosophilidae; genus Drosophila; species Drosophila eugracilis. The sequence goes on along the minus strand of NW_024573742.1, from coordinate 1,545 downwards.
TGCATACTTTTTCAAATGGGCCATGATATCGGCTTTTATAAATGTTAAAAACCCCCAAAGATGTAGTTTCTATAACGTTAATATATATTCAATAAAAAAATATACTTGAACAATGGATTAATATTGGATGTCACCAATCTAAATTTCCCTATGTAAATGAAATGTGTGAAACATTTTTTGAAGAATAATCTCTACATGAGTATAAACATCTTTGGGTATAATGAAGATACCAAATAAATAATTGGGCCGCTGTTTCAAACTGAGATTGAGAAACCATGTCACGTTAACATACTGTTTTTGGAAGATGGCGAAAATGTACATTATATGTTCATTAAAAATATTTCAAGGTATGTATCATATGTATATATATATATTTATATATTTATATATTTATTTATAAATAAACATACTAAATAAAAATTAATTGTTTTATAGATTATTAACAAGGCAAAAGGGGTCTCAGAACAGATCACAATGGCTGTGTAATGTTTGCTTAAATTTCCAGGCTGCCGGAATTGCACAAGCGAACTCTGTAGTTTACCCAATACTGCAAGCAGCTTGAGGTTCTGTTCGTCGTGTACGCCGACTTTGAATGTGTACTGGAGCCCAGAAATATTGAAGTAAGCCCGAAATTATTTAATTAAAACTCTCATATACCCCTATATGCCTATTATATTAAGTGTGCCTTTGATTCTAAGCTAGATAAATTTGTAATAAAAACAGGTAGTAATGCAGAATCAAATATTGTAGATTCTCTTGTACAAGATTTATCAAAACTGAATGATAAGATAAATTTAAACCAATCATAATGACTCTGAAGATGAGTTTGAATTCAGGATTCATTAAATTTTCATATTTGTAAAAAAAATATTATTAAATGATAGAGTTAAGGGATCATTGCTTTTTAACAGGTTTAATTAGGGGAGTGCAGTAATGTAGACTATGTAAACTTATACCAGTGTTTTTCCATAATTTCTCTAAAAGTATGCTTGTCATTTATTTATTGAAGACTTGACTTAACGTCCTGGAGTAGTACTGCAATCCCAGTAAAAGAACAATACGAGGTGTGTTCAAAAGTAAGGTGACTCTTCAAATTTCATGAATTTCAAATTTTCGATTATCGAAACCTTTTTGAAGTTATACGAGGTGTGTTCAAAAGTAAGGTGACTTTTCAAATTTCAAATTTTTCAAATTTTTCGATTATCTTCAGTTTTGGGAACAAGAAAAGTCACATGGGGCCAAATCCGGTGAATATGGTGGCTGAGGCATTATTGTGGTGTTGTTTTTGGCCAAAAAATCAAATCCTTTGATCCATATTTTTCGATAGCAAAAAAATCGCCGAGCTCGCAAAACAACTTGTAACTTTACGCCTCTCACAACCAAACAAAGAGGATGTTCCATTGAAACTTGGTACAGATGTTGGGAAGAGTGTACCAATATAACAAAACAAAAAAATCGATAATCGAAAAATTTGAAATTCGCGAAATTTGAAGAGTCACCTTACTTTGAACACACCTCGTATATTTCGGTTGCTCAAAACCATAA